>NC_056735.1:312267444-312362444 GCF_019279795.1 Protopterus annectens
GTTTGACAGGGTTTAATTGGTGGGTCATGTGATTCAGTCGATGGTTTTAAGAGTATGAGAGGAGTGTGTTATTTTATTCTGAAGAAGTCCTTACTGATACAGGATGAAAGAGCTTATTAAATTAACTGGTCTTGTTTGGAATACTGAGCGTTTTCATTTTGGCAGCTATTCCTCCTTTGGTTATCAGTCTACAAAGAAAATATAAACATACGAGACATTACAAGCATCACCACCTTATCAGAGTTAAAAATGCTAAAAATGTCACTCTTAAAGTGCAGAACAAAGAAGAATCAAATGATGCTTCTTCTGTTACTTTTTTCCGCTCAGGCAAATAAACAAAGATTCTCAACTAGCTGTTTCATGTAAAAGAAACACAAAGGTGGAGAATTCTCAAAACAGTAACTGGTTAATGCAGAGGATTAAGGCTCAGGGTTATTAAAGGAGAACACCACCCAGATGTCAAGTTTTCCTTTCCAGAGAGTGATTTCCTTCCCTGCAATCAAACACTAAACATGTCATACACAGAAAAAGCATCATTTAATAATTATTCCATTTGTTTATCTCTGAACCTACTTCTCTTTGCCTTCCTTCCATGCATTTGTCTCATCGTCTTTTACATCATGAAGGCTACTAAGAGTGGTAGAATAATTCAGTTAGATCACTTATTCCAACTAAAGCATTGAAGTTACTCACAAATTAGCAGCAACTACAAAAATCCCTGTGTAAAAAAGAATATATACAAATTGGTTAATAAAACAACAATACAGAACAAAAAAGGTTATTTTGTTACATTTAATGTTTTTTTTTTCTGATGAAATAATTATTGTTATTAGATTTTACTGGGACTTTCTCCTAAATAGGGATTTTGTTGATACTTTGTATGAGAAGTAATTTATAGCCTTTAAAAAATGACACAAAGTATAAAGGATATGATAGTTTTTTTCTCTTCCTGAGTGTACACAAAATAAGGAAATAGATAATTGTGGCACTTTGCCTTAGGTTCATAGGTAAGTACTAGGCTATCTGCCCGAGGGCATCTATAAGCCTAGCCAGAATGTGTTGGCTTTCGCCGCCCCCTTAGATTAGTTCCTTGTGCCTCGGTCCAGCAGAGCCATTAGTTCCCTGTGCCTCTGTCCAGCAGAGCCACTGCAGTGATCCCCGGGGTAAATTTTCTGTTTCCCATCCACTCGTCAAGGTTTCTCTTGAAGAGTGTTAGTGAGGGTCTCTGCCTAATGTAGATTGGAATCCTGTTACAAAGCATGGGGAGTCTCTGGGACAGGAATCTATCCCTCCAGCACATCTATTTATTGTTGTGGTGAGATTTAGATCCCTAGAGCATGTGGCTCTTGGGGATTTTTTTTTTTTTAGGTGGAGCATGTCCATCAATTCTGGGTTGGACATGGCCTTGTATGTCAGGCAGAGATCACCTCTGAGTAAGCGGTATGCAACAGAGTACAGATGGAGTTTCTTCAGTCGGGCTGGATAGGACATATGTTTGAGACCAGTAATCCTTTTGGTGAGGTACTTCTGTGGTCTTTCCAGCAGTTGCAGGTGTCTTGTAAGGTACATCCCAAATGGGGCGTTGTACTCTATGATGGGTCTGATGAGTAGAGGGGCACAATAACCTCTTTTGTTCTAGATGCAAACCTTTTTGTGATTAGGTGAGCCACATAGAAGGATTTTCTAACCACCTTGGCAATATGATTATCACAGGAGAGATTACTATCTACTTGGGTCCCCAGATCCCTTATTACATTTTCTGTATTTAGGGGACTACCATGTATGTGGTAGTTCACAGGTACTTTGTTTTTTCCAAAGGGAATGACTATGCACTTTTTGGCATTTAGCTTGAGGCCATGATTTTGACACCAGGTATCTGTCTCTGTGAGACCCTTCTGGTGGATGTCTATCAGCTGGAGAGTCAATTATGGCCCCCAGTTTGCAGTCATCTACATACTTGGTCAGCCATAGTCCTCCTGTGCTTGCCTGTACCTCTGAGAAGTATATACCGAACAGGAGGGGTACCAGGACTGAGCCTGGGGGACGCCACTTGTAACTGGTTATGAGTCGGACCTAGAGCCTGCAACTCTCACCGTGTGGGTTCTATCCGTGAGCCAATTGGCAACCCATCTCGTGACGTAGGGGTTTATGTTCAGGCTGGTGAGCCTGTCTATAATACCAGAATGGGGAATGGTGTTGAAAGCCTTTCTGAGGTCTTGGTAGACTGTGTGGACCTCCTTTCCCTCATCTAAAGCCTTGGTAACTGTCTCAGGAAGTCAAAGGCATTAACTGTAAAACACAATCGTGCTACTTATGGCAGCTCCCATTCAGAGCATTTTGGGGTATAACAAAATTAGAAAATAATAATAACCACTTACAGAAATATTAGTAATGCAGAACAGTGCAAGATATGCCATAAGACATATGCTTATTTTCAGTTTTTGGTTCTCCTTTAAGAAACATTTCCTGTAGTCCAGGATACATGTTTTGATTCCTTCTACCTCCATTAGACTACTACGCAAATTTGAGCAAGTCACTTAACCATAAGTCCTGCTGGATCTGTGTCCAGTGGGTTTAAGTGTAAAAAGAAAAAAAAAACATCCGTGCGCGCACGCTCACACACACACACACACACACACACACACACACACACACCAGTGTAGTTAAAGTGTAGATACATTAAAATGTAAACACTCACAATACTAACACCAAAATACTAACAATTCAAAAAGTAGAAAGAAAACAGCCAAACAATCTAATTATTTGATCAGTTTACTCTAAAAATACACTACAATAAAACAAGCAAAAAGATACACTAAACCATATCAATAACATGGGATGTGGTTTGTCTGCACCACCGTATTAATGAGCGCTAATCCTAAACCTACACCTTTTCTTAGAAGAAACTCTAAACCTACACCTTATCTTAGAAGAAACCCTTTCCATAATGCTACCAATGCACAACAGGCTCAGAAACATTCACAATATTAAAGCTACCCCCCCTATACCAAACACTTACCCTACCCCACCAGCACTTGCAACAACACATTCATGGCCGTAATACCAACCCCACTTACCTCCGTCAGCAATCCGAGATGTCAACGTTCTGAACTGTCAACATTCTGAATTGCAGCCGTGCACGTGTCTGTGTGCATATATATAGTAGCCTGGCTCTGTGGTGCAGAGATATGGTGCCTTGGCTGCACCCCAGGCAAATGTCCTACTAGTGTCCCCACCAAGGAAGTAGTCAGGCAGGGAAAGAAGTAAAGGGAATTGACCTCCTCAACCGTTTAAGAGAGAGGGAGGTTTGGGTGCACGTGGGGAGCGTATGGGGAGAGACAGCTTGCCGTCAGATTCCCTTGCAGAACTGAGGAAAGACTCAGCATGGGCAGTCTACTCCACACTGCCTTCCCTTGCACAGCCAACCATGGGTGTGGATATAGAGCTGCAAAAGGAAAAAAAAATACCTGAACCACCCCTGATAGGTGCACAAATTATGACCCCTCTCAGCAACTCTCACCCTCAGTAATGAGAGAATGGCTTGTTGGCTGTTGGTGAAGCACCCACCAAGAGGAGAAAATGCTGAGAGAAGAAAGGAGCCACTTTTGAGATTTTAAGTATTTTTCCTCTGTTTGCTAAGTTTTTCTGCATAGCTGCCTATTTTGAGCATTTTCTGGCTTGTTAAACTTGATTTCTGAATTAGTAACTGTATTTAGAGCACAACCTAGAGCTGTTTACTGAATTTCCTGTTTGCACTTATTTTTAAAATCGTTTTTTTCTCAAAACTTGCATTTTATCTGTCTTTGGCCTAGCACTCTTGTGTGGGGTCATTTACTGCACTGTTATAACTTGTTCATACTTGTGAACCTCTGCTATCTCTGAAAAAAACAAAAAAACAAAAAAATCTTTTCCCCACTTTTCTGAGATTTAAAAAAGTTCAGTTACAGGCTTGCTGTCCTTGAACTGTTTGTAAGTTTCTTGGAGGCCATTTTTTGCTTGGGCTAAAGGGAAGTCTCTCTGTTGATCAGTGGCAGTGAAAAACATTGAGCAGCCTGCCTGCCCCTGTGGGAGTGGTTACTGACTTGAAACTGTAGGTTTATTGGCCATTTTGGGTCAATTCCAAACTCCTTCATCTTCCTCTCTTAAAACCCTCTTTTGCGCGGTTTTGCGTGTTTTTGTGCATAGCGCAACAGCGGGCAGCGCCACCTAATTGGGTTTAAACTATTCCTGGCTCCACAAAGTCTGCTCTTCACTTTTTCCCTTAGAACTGCTCTATCTCTCAATTTAAACCCCATATTCTCATTCTAAGGCCCTTCACTGGTCCAATTAAGTAATCCTACAAGTTAGCACTATTAAACCATAAGCACTACTTACTCTTATACTCTCTACGATTACCCAGTCCTCTATTGGTCCATCTTAAATTCAGTTTCCCTATATTACTCTAGCATGTCCAAAGGTCAGTCAATGGTTTCCTCTCCAGTCCAGCTGGTGAATCTGGGAATTTTGAGGCAATGTTACAACTGTCTCATGTACACGGACAACCCTCTCCTCCTCCAAACAGGTTCAAATATATGTGAGAGATGCAACTATTTAGCCAAACTGGAGGCTGAGCTCTCTCATCTCAAAACTGGTGTAACCAGTCAGGAGGGGAAGGTAACCTCACACAACACAATTCCAGTATCACATAGTCTCACCACATCAGCGAACCAAACACATAAATACAAAATAACATACTCTGAGGCTCTAAATAAAAATCTACCTAAGCAACAGAGACCTCCAAAGCAGACATCCAAGCAAACGCTACCTCAAAACAAAACACGCACAACACATAGCCCACAAAGTCAGTGTGCCAAGCAGCCACAGCCCTTAAGGCTGAATAACACACCTGATACTCTTGTAATAGGTGACTCTATTGTCAGACACACTGACGTCCCGCTCACCAGGCTGAATAAAGAGAAGGTCACGGTGAGCTGCCTGTCGGGTGCTAGGATCAGACACATAACGCAAGCACTCAGGTCACTCCAAAGCAAATACAAATATGACTCAGTCATTGTACATGCTGGTGTGAATGACCTGAGACGTACCTCCCTGGACTACATGAAAAGAGACATAGAGGAGCTCTCTGATCATGAAGCCCAGGCTGGTATGACCCTGACCTTGAGCAGCATCTTACCCTCACCTAGAATGATGCCACAGTACAAAGACAAAATGATCGATTTTAACAATTGGCTAAAATTTTGGTGTCATTCAAAGGGGATCCAGTGTCTGTCAGCCTGGGATGACATGCTTGACAAGCCACGTTGCTTCGCTAGGGACGGCTTGCAACTGTCACCACTGGGCTTTCGGATATTGGCAAAGGCTCTTGCCACCCCCATAGTGCCTTTTTTAGGCAAGGCTCAAAAGTCAAACCCACCCCCATAGAGAGCACAAGGAACAAGAAACTAAGGGTAATGCTGCTTAATGCCAGAAGTCTTAACCTCAAGATGCATGCACTCGAAGCTCTCCTCAGTATGGAGAACATCGATATCTGTGCAGTGACAGAAACCTGGTTCAAGGCTCCAGAGAGCACCCCAGCACTACCAGGCTATACCTCATATCATGCTTTTCTGCCCCAAAACCCGGACCGAACCACAAAAGGAGGGGGAGTTTCCATATTTATCAAGGATATCCACACCTCCAGGTTAGTGGCATTGCACGTATCGGAGACCATCCATGTGCAACTAACAGTGGGCAAGACTGCTTTTCAGTTTATAGCATCCTACAGACCACCCTCTCAAAGTCAGAAATCCCTCTCGGCTTTCCTGAAAACATTGGAGAACATGAAGATCTCTCCGAACACCATTATATTGGGCAACTTCAACTACCCAAACATTGACTGGGAGCACTACTCAAGCCCCAGCACCTTAGCCCAAAGGTTCCTGGAAATTATAAACTCAAATGCTATGGAACAACTAGTCACCACTCCCATAAGAGGGGACAACATACTAGACCTGATCATTACCAACATGGGGACTCTATGCTCCACACCAGAAGTATATCCCTCATTGGTAAGATCAGACCATAAATTAATTTCACTGGATGTCCACATCCCGACCCCACCCCCAGCCCAGAAAACCACAGTGAAAAACTTCTCAAAAGCGAACTTCTCACTTCTCAAAACCGAAGTGGAATCCTTCAAGGCCGCAGGGCCAGTGGAAACTACGGCCCAAACTGCAGAATCCTATATAAACGCATTCTACGGACATCTCCAGGAATGCATGGATCATGCTATCCCAAACAAAACCAAGACCCAATCATCCAAATGCAGGCGTCCAGTCTGGTGGTCCCCTGCCATAAATAAACTGTACAACAGAAGGAGGAAGCTACTACATGATAGAGCAAAATCCCTAATAGGGAAGGCATCTCTGATCAGTACTAGCAAAAATTACGACCCTCATAAAATCCTCCAAGGCCAGCTTCGAGAGAAAAATTGCACAGGACACCAAAACAATCATAAGGCTTTTTCAGTTATGTTAGGAACCTGGGATGCAACTCCCAGACTTGTTCGAGTTGATTCTAAACGACAAAAATACAATGAACCCACAGACATCGCCAATATCCTGGCAGACAGGTTCAGTGCAAACTTCCCCCTCAGTGCAAACTCCCCAAAAGAGCAAGTATCTATCCCGGCAGAGGGCTGCCTCCCAAACATCTCTGATGCTCAGGTGAAGGCTGCCCTCTCCAAAGCAAAAAACACTGCTTCCATGGGACCAGATGGCATCCCGGGTTGCGTCCTACATGATCCAAGAGGAACTAATCCCTCAAATAAAACAGCTATACAATCTCAGCCTCACTACAGGATATGTGCC
Organism: Protopterus annectens; assembly: GCF_019279795.1. Classification (NCBI taxonomy): domain Eukaryota; kingdom Metazoa; phylum Chordata; order Ceratodontiformes; family Protopteridae; genus Protopterus; species Protopterus annectens. Next base: position 312,274,293 of record NC_056735.1, read on the forward strand.
CACAGAATGGCGTACAGCAACAGTGGTCCCACTCCACAAAGGTGGAGCCTCTACGGACCCTGGAAACTATCGCCCCATAAGCCTGACTAGCTTAGTCTGCAAGGCTATGGAGAGGATCATCAAGGAGCTCATAAACAAAGACATTAGGGACCTACAGACAGTAGATCCTACCCAGTTCGGCTTTGTCAAGGGCAGATCCTGCCTTTTGAACATGGTGGACTTCTTCAAAACAGTCACCAAAGCCATAGATGAAGGGAAGGTAGTCCACACAGCCTATCTGGACCTTGCAAAGGCATTTGACACAATACCCCACTCGGGCATCATAGATAAGCTATCCAGCTTAAATATAAACCCCTATGTCACAAGATGGGTCGCAAACTGGCTCAAAGATAGAACCCACAGAGTGAGAGTTGCTGGAGCCATGTCAGACTCGAAACCGGTCACAAGTGGCGTCCCACAGGGTTCTGTCCTGGGACCACTCTTGTTCGGTATATACTTTTCCGAGGTACAGGCAAACGTGGGAGGACTATGGCTCACCAAGTTCGCAGATGACTGCAAACTGGGCGCCATAATCGACTCTCCAGCTGACACAAACATCCTTCAAAAAGGTCTCACAGAGACAGATAACTGGTGCTAGCGCCATGGTTTAAAGCTAAATGCCAAAAAATGTATAGTCATACCCTTTGGCTGAAACAATGTGCTCACAAATTACCACATAGGCGGAAACCCATTAAGTACAGAGAAAGTTATTAGGGACCTGAGGACCCAAGTTGATAGCAATCTCTCCTTTGAAAACCACATTGCCAAAGTGGTTAGAAAGACCTTCTACATAGCCCACCTCATCACGAAGGGTTTCACATCTAGATCAAGAGAGGTAATCGTGCCCCTTTATTCATCCCTCATCAGGCCCATCATAGAATACAATGCCCCTTTTGGGATGTACCTTACCCGACACCTGCAGCAATTAGAAAGACCCCAAAAGTATCTCACCAAGAGGATCAAGGGTCTCAAACAGATGCCATATGCTTTTCGGTTAAAAAAACTCCAGCTCTACTCAGTTGCATACCGCCTACTTCGAGGCGATCTATGCCTGACATACAAAGCTATGTCAAATCCAGAATTAATGGACATGCTCCACCTCAGTAAATCTAAATCCCTTAAAGCCACACGCTCGAAGGACTTGAACCTCAGCACAGAAATAAATAGAACTTGCTGGAGGGACAGGTTCATAACCCAGAGGCTCCCTTCGCTCTGGAATAGAATTCCAGTTCATGTGAGGCAGAGCACCTCACTGAATCTCTTCAAGAAGAATCTCGATAGGTGGATGGGGGATCGTAGGTTTGTCCCAGGGATTACTCCCGTGTCACTATTAGACACAGGCACGGTAAACTAAACCTTAAAAAGGGCACAGTATACTCAAATCAAGGGGTGGTGTAAGCCATACAGAATCGGGCTAGGCTTATAATTGCCCCAGGGCAGATTGACTCATAGGTTCATACTAGGCTATCTGCAGAGATGGAGCTGATGACTGTCAGGTAGTGGGAGCAAAATTATGCAGATTATACATAAAGACTGTCCTGAAAATCTAAGAGATTTAACATGTTTTGAATACAGAGCTAAATAATGCCATGGCCAAACTGAAATATTTCACTGCCTGACCATACTGAATTATTTCATTAGTATTGGGCTAAAAGAGGGTTTTGGATCAACTGTACAAAACATCAAGGTCTAGCTCAGTTTATAAGTAGTAATCTTCTACACAAAAGGGATGTAGAATGGTACCAGTTGTCATTTTAAGAATGTGCTTTGATTTTTACTAACAAACCCACCTCCATAGGTATCACAAGGGATAAGAAACTGAGAGTAATGCTACTCAACGCCAGAAGTCTAAACCTCAAGATGCACGCACTCGAAACTCTCCTTAGCATGGAGAAAATCGATATCTGTGCAGTAACAGAAACCTGGTAAAGGGCTCCCGAGAGCACCCCAGCACTACCAGGTTATACCTCATACCATGCTTTTCGGCCCCAAAACTTGGACCGAACCACAAAAGGAGGGGGAGTATCGATATTCATTAAAGATACTCACACCTCCAGGTTGGTGGCAAAGCACGAAGCATCAGAGACTATCCATGTGCAACTAACAGTGGGTAAAACTGCCTTCCAGTTTATAGCCTGCTACAGACCACTCTCCCAAACCCAGGAACCCCACTCGGCCTTCCTGAGAACACTGGAAAATATGAAGGTCTCTCCAAACACCATTATATTGGGCGACTTCAACTACCCAAACATAGACTGGGAGCATTACTCTAGCTCCAACACCCTAGCCCAAAGGTTCCTAGAATTTATAAACTCAAATGCTATGGAACAACTTGTTACCACTCCCACAAGAGGGGAAAACATACTGGACCTGATCATCACCAACATGGGGACTATATGCTCCAGACCAGAAGTGTATCCCTCACTGGTAAGATCAGACCATAAACTAATCTCACTGGATATTCACATCCCGACCCCACCCCTTGCCCAGAAAACCACAGTGAAAAACTTCTCTAAAGCAAATTTCACACTCCTCAAAACTGAAGTGGAATCCTTCAAAGCCCCCGGGCCTGTGGAAAATACGGCCCAGAATGCAGAATCCTTTATAAACGCATTCTATGAACACCTTCAGGAATGCATGGATCATGCGATCCCAAATAAAACCAAGACCCACTCCTCCAAAGGCAGACGTCCTGTCTGGTGGACCCCAGCCATAAACAAACTATACAATAGAAGGAGGAAGCTACTAAATAATAGAGCAAAATCCCAAAAAGGGAAGGCATCACTAATCAGTATTAGCAAAAAACTACGGGAACACATAAGGGCCAGCTTCGAGAGAAAAATTGCACAGGACACTAAGGATAATCACAAGGCTTTCTTTAGTTATGTTAGGAACCTGGGTGGTAATTCCCAGATATGCTCAGAATTAGTCCAAAATGACAAAAAATACACTGAACCCACAGACATTGCCAACATCCTAGCTGACAGGTTCAGCGCAAACTTCTCCCCCCCTCCCCACCAAAAGGGCAAATATCTATCCCAGCAGAGTGCTGCCCCCCTGACATCTCAGATGTTCAGGTAAGAGCCGCCCTCTCCAAAGCAAAAAACACAGCATCAAAGGGACCAGATGGTGTCCCGGGCTGCGAGCTAAACCCAAACATAAAACTACTGTTCATTCTCAGCCTTACTACAGGATATGTGCCCAAAGAGTGGCGTACAGCAACAGTGGTCCCTCTCCATAAAGGTGGTGCCTCAACGGATCCTGGAAACTATCGCCCCATAAGCCTGACTAGCTTGGTCTGCAAAGCTATGGAAAGGATCATCATGGACCTCATAAATAAAGATATTGGGGACCTACAAACACTGGATCCTACCCAGTTCGGCTTTGTTAAGGGCAGATCATGCCTCTTAAACCTGGTTGATTTCTTTGAAACAGTCACCAAGGCCATTGACGAGGGGAAGGTGGTCCACACAGCCTACCTGGACCTCGCAAAAGCCTTTGATACAATACCCCACTCAGGCATTATAGATAAGCTCACCAGCTTAAATATAAACCCCTATGTCACTAGATGGATTGCAAACTGGCTCAAGGACAGAACCCACATGGTTAGAATTGCTGGAGCCATGTCAGACTCCAAACCAGTTACAAGTGGTGTCCCACAAGGCTCAGTCCTGGGACCTCTCTTGTTCGGTATATATTTCTCGGAGGTACAGGCCAACACAGAAGGACTGTGACTGACCAAGTTCGCAGATGACTGCAAACTGGGCACCATAATCGACTCTCCAGCCGACACAAGCATCCTCCAAAAGGGCCTCATAGAAACAGACAGCTGGTGCCAGAGCCATGGCCTCAAGCTAAATGCCAAAAAGTGTATAGTCATCCCCTTTGGCAAAAACAAAGTGCCCACAAATTACCACATAGGTGGTAATCCATTAAGTTCAGAAGAAGTAATTAGGGACCTGGGGACCCAAGTTGATAGCAATCTCTCATTTGACAATCACGTGGCCAAAGTGGTTAGAAAAACATTTTATATAGCCCACCTACTCATGAAGGGATTCACATCTAGATCAGGGGAGGTCATCGTGCCTCTTTCCTCATCAGGCCCATAATTGAGTGCAATGCCCCTTTTGGGATGTACCTTACCAGACACCTGCAGCAACTGGAAAGACCCCAAAAGTACCTCACCAAGAGGATCAAAGGGCTCAAACAGATGCCATATGCTGCCCGGTTAAAGAAACTCCAGCTCTACTCAGTGGCATACCGCCTGTTCAGAGGCAATCTGTGCCTGACATATAAAGCCATGTCCATCCTGGAATGAATGGACATGCTGCACCTCAGAAAATCCAAATCCCATCGAGCTACGCGCTCGAGAGACTTGAACCTCAGCACTGAAATAAATAGAACATGCTGGAGGGACAGATTCATAACCCAGAGGCTCCCTTCACTCTGGAATAAAATCCCAGTCCAGGTTAGGCAGAGTCCCTCATTGACTCTCTTCAAGAGGAATCTTGATGAGTGGATGGGAGATCGTAGGTTTACCCCGGGTATCACTTCTGTGTCACTGTTAGACAGAGGCACAGTATACTAACCTCGAAAAAGAGCATAGCAAAATAAATTTAAAATGGGTGGCGAAAGCCAAACACATTCTGGCTAGGCTTATAAATGCCCTAGGGTAGATAGCCTAGCATGAACCTATGAACTAAATTGCATGTCATGTAATCGACAGTGTTCTGGGTTTTTGAAGTTAAGCTGTGCTATGGATGCATCTACTGACCATACTTCATGAAAAGGTATAAGTAATATATGGAGTACATTGATTATGCCTCCAAACAGAGAAAAATAACCCTGTTGTGGAGAGATTCATACACAAGCACCTAGCTAAAACAAACTTGGTGCAGTAAAGATCTTGTGTAGGAGCCTTACTTGTTACAACTAAGCAAATCCTGTGCTTCTACACACTCTACAGTCACAAAGAACTGTATGTGAAACCAACTAACACATTTTAAGGCTGTTGCATACCATGCATTGCCACACAAACAGCAGTCAAAACTGAAGTGCACTATGCACTGCTAATCAGTTAAACCTGCTGAACGCTTTATCCTAGCACACTTTTTTAAGTTGTGTGCACTGGACTAGCTAAACTTCATTTGTATTACAAAGGAAGAAAAAACTGAGGCTCTGACCATAGCTATTTTTTGTGTGTCCTCAAAATGAATTCACAAAATACACTTCTCAAGCTTCACTCTCGAGTTGAATTTAACAAATCCCTTTTTGCAAACACATGACTTGGTTATGATTAGAGGCCCAAAAATAATCTTCTATATAGTACATTAAGCATAAAGTACTGTTAAGCTCTAGTTTCAAATGTCCAAGGCATTTTCACAGTTTTTTACATCGTAACACGTGTCACTGTCACATGAGAAAGTGTGGCAAAGTGAAGTATCTAACAGATTTTAAATTTGTTTATCAAATGCACACTTAGTTTCTGGACAATACCCGTGTGACCATGAAAAATAAAACACTCCACACTCCTACACTTTTTTGGGGGGTACAGAAAGCTTCAAGCACAAAGAATTGTGACCAGGTCTTTCCGATCACAGCTACTTATGTATTATTGAATGGATGTTGAGATTAATTGCACAAGGCAAATTTCTTGACATTCATGTCTCAAATATATACTAAGTAGGTTATGACCAGAGTCCGGATCATAATCTATTAAAAACACACAGGGGATAAAATTACTATTTTGCATCAGTTCTCCATAGAATGCACTCTCACTCTCTATTGAAAATGGAGCCCTGGTAGGTGCCATGGTTTCCTCCCAAATCCAAAAGCCAAGCCACAGAAGAACTGGCAGCCCTCCATGAGCTATAGATGTGGATGTCCTGTATGACTGGAGTGAATATAAGTAAGCCCTATTATAGATGGGTGCCATATCTTGGATTACTAACGGCCTGCTCCCAATAACTGTTGAGACACACTCCAGGTTCCCCGCAATTTAAAAATGAGTAAAGTGGATAACTGTAGAATGATGAACCTTGTAAAAGGACCCCAGTGACATAACAGTATCTTTTGATCTAAATGTACTACCAAGGCAGTGCACTTGTTTATCTAATAAATAAATATTTATTAACTCGAATGTTTACTAAAGTCGACTATACATTTGGTTGAAGACTAACTGACTGATGCTACCCACTGCAAATTCCTCCACTAACATCCCCACTGTAATAAGTGTCCCAATATGTTTTTGCAGTTTTTCCACACCATGTAAAAATCAAGTTTGAACCTATGTTATGTGACAGACCGATTTCCTGACACTGCACACATTATTATTACACCTTCATTTTAATAAACATTCATTTCGCCAACCTTTTTATAGCATCATACAACAGCAAATGCTTTAAAGGCACAAAGCATCATAACCAAAAATATTATCCAACTAAGCAAGAAGAGAATGATTTACAATAGAAAATAATTTTCACTTCATGACACTCACCTCAAAGGCAGCAACATATTTGGTGGATAATGAGATTTGCAATGCAGAAACCGTAATATAAAACTATATTTATACAAATGACACGCTTACTACAATACGAATGATCTAAGTTCATCTAAAATATACCGACACTATAAAAACATGCATTTCCAACTTTTGCGTAAAAGTCCACTCCTGTTACGCAATGACGACACCACCAGCAAGCTCCAATAGCATATCAAATGAGTATGAGTGCATGATACAGGAAGTAGCGTAAGTGTGGTGACTGCTTCAGCATGCAAATATTCGTGAAATGTGTAGAATTTAATTTTAGCGCTTGAAATTGATCTTGGCATTTGGCAGGGTTACGCTTTATATTTAGAAAATGCGTATTTAATTTAAGGTGTTACATGTGTTGTCCTTTGTAAAATAACATGGCACAACACAACTTACTTTAAAGTACTTTAGAAAGGAAGGCTGATACAGGTTTGGATAGGATTGTGTGGTTACTGTGTTAGTATTCTCCTGCAGTGAGTGATAATTTACAAAACCGTACGGATTTTTTTCTCTCCTTGTCCTTGGGACTTTTCGAATGTTGTAAATACAGACCGGAAAATTAGTGTCTACATCTTTTCGGTGAAGTGCTTAAATCACATCACTAATGCAATTACTAAACGTTCTCCAGCAGGTTGTTCATCTACAGTTAATCGCAGGTGGCACTATTTCTAGTGTATAACTTGAGTTTGTAAGGCAACTGGTATTTCTTGTAATTTGTGCAAGTTGTCACGAAACTTGGCTGATCTGGCAGGCAGACTAGATTACAAATTGTTTTCCTTTAATAATGCGCATATTGGGCTACCACCTGTCACTCTTTGCGCATTTGTGTCCTGCTGAAAAAAACGGCAAAAATTCCTGAGATTTTAGGACAAAAAATATTTCCTAATTTTTCTTTAATAGTTGCGTAAATCGGTTATTTTGTATTTGAAACACCTAAATGCTATAAGAAATAGTGAAAGCAACTTAAATACTATACAAATAAGCTTTTATTTTGGTAAAAAAGTGAAGTTCTGTTATCTGCATTGGCCAAGGGTAGGTTGTAATGTTTTGTACTGCAAAATTTCACATTTCTACAAAAATGTCCCACGTTGGGCATTTGAAAAGGTGGCAACCTTAAGTCATCTATAATGTAATATCTTCTAAATTAATGGAAGCTTAGCATAAAACAACCTGATTATAAAAGCGTATGCGCTGATTCACTTATATTAATTTTTGCAGTTCTCTATAAAAGACAACGGTGAAAAACATAAATATAGTTAGTAACACAAGCAACACAACGACATTGAGCGAGGATTGGAGCGTTGTTTAGGTGATCAAAATGCTCACCAATCACACATAGGCCCACTTCTCTGCATGTTGAACACTAAGAGTAAAACGCTTTTTCTTACCACACTGGAAACAGGGTGATGCATTTCCCAAACATACCTCTCAACTGTCCCTGATTTTTACTCAAATTTTAGTTCTGTCCCTCAAATCCCTCTTAAAACTGGCGATTTTTGGAGAAAAGGTGATGCAGTACACTTATAAGTTATGACAATAATTATAGACTTTTTTTACTTATTCTCTTATTCTGCCAAAGTCTGGGGTTAATAGTATTACTATATGTATATATATATATATATAAAATAAAGTGGCCCTGATTATTTCTGGATTTGTACCTGATTTTGTTGGGATTTGTCCCAGATTGTTTGAGAGCTATAATCTAAACTATCATGAGTTTTGCTGTGCCCTTCCTAAAATTTTTGATTTTCCAGTAAGTCAAGGATTACAGTCAGCCAGTAGTGCCAAAATGTACAGAGAGTCTGGGGTGTAATTGAAGAGTATTAACCCACCAGATGCGCAGTTGCAAGCCCCGCCCAAACCCTGCCTGCGAGCATTTTGACTGCACCGCACACCGTTTGATTGAAAAATGCCACCATAACACAAGATGATTGAAAGATGCCACCATAACACAAGGTAAATATGCAAAACACAAATTAATTGCACATAAAGATTCAAGTGCACAAAAAGATGCGAAAACAATGAAACCAATATAAAAAGCAATCCAAGTGTACTACGGAGCACTAACAGAAATGATAGACTGTATGTGCACCACAGCATGTGACAGGGGGGATCCCATATTTTCACAATTAAATACTAGCTTGCAACTTCATGTAGCAACTACAAAAAATTAAGCAGGGTGTGTTAACTTCTACCTTATCTAGTCATCCTAGAAACTCATAGAGTATCTAGACTTTCAGTACGCACTGCACGTTTTCAGTGCGAGAATGCCATGGGGTGAGATACATTAATGCAAATTCCCAACAGTAGCATTTATTTGGTTCACAAGTAATCGATTATGTAGTAAATGTACTTACTCATCAGGGGTGTAGACAGAGAAATCCATTCCGTACTCATAGTCTCCTATTGTTATCCCCATCCCACCTAGTAATAATAACGCCCTCCAAAACTTAATAATGCATATGTCATTTCAACTGTCCCGTTCCAAGTAATGAGATGGGTATGTTTGCGGAACAAGGTAAACATGAAGAGACACAAATCACTTTATATGTTTATATGTTTACTTGCTCCCTATTTCTGTCTTACAGAAATTTCCTTCCATGCTGTGTCTCTTGGCAGATACTGAATTTAGTGAAATGTATTTAACAAAGTAACCTGTTGATCCAAAGTAATGATGTAAATCACGGCACATTGCCATTGTTAATCCCGTCCTCCCGCATGTCAATCATGGCGGGCACGCCCATACCTGCGCGAACTCGGTGGTGGGTTAATACACTTCAATTTCACCGAGTTTGGTACATACCTCTCAACTGTCTAGAATTTTAACGACTCCAGATTTTTGCCTCATGTTTTTGGTCTGTTCCTTACAAAAATGTGTGTCTTCTGGCAAATCATTGAGGATTGAAGTTACTAATGACAAACATTTGAGTTTCAGATTTCATATATTTCAGAAAATGAGTGCTAATGCAAAACCTGCTATTCTAGCAGCATTCTAAGCTTATGAGTAATGTTTAAAATTGTCCCCCCATTATTTTTTGGCTTTGACCAGAATTCTTTGCCAAGAGGTTGAGAAGTGCATGTTGTATTTCTTATTGCTGTGAAAATGCTTGCTGATGCAAAACCTGCCGTTGTGATAATTTTTAAGTGAATTAGAATAATATTTAAAAATTATCCCTGATTTTGGGCCTTTCACAATATGGTCAGGCAGTGTCTACTCAATAGTATGTAACTGACAACAAACAATTCAGGGCAGCATTGCTATATTTTTTCAATTATACTCTGTTAGTGCATCACTGATAAAAATCTTGGATGTTACCAATTGCCTTACCCATACACATAGCTCTTAGTCTTCTGTCTCCGAAATGTAGATCACTGCCCTTCATAATGTTGAACAAATGGGCAAAATGTGGGACAGATACTAACAGCATACTAGCAACTTCAGCTAGAAAGCTCCTGGTATAGTTAAAATGTGTTACTTTTTTACTTAAAAATATTTTTAAACTTTTCATTAACAAATTAATAAACTGTAGAACATCAGAAGTATATACAAATATGACTTTGAGCCACAGATAAAATATTCTACATAAAATATATATTAATATGTGTCTAACAGCAAACTCTATATTTTATGTACAATATTTTAATATTCATCTAACAGCAAATTCAATTTTATCCAACAGTTTTAGTCAGAAGTCAGTTTGTTCACTCTTATCTTAATAGTAGCCCATTCTGTATGACATATAATAGCATTAACCTTTATACATTAAGTAAATCAAAGAGAGCACTCAGTTTTCCAATATTTTATAATTACTTCCTAGCAATAGTAAACAGGCTCCAAAGGAACTGGAACATTAAACTAAACTAAAGATTTAGATAAAGTAAATTTGTCAGAGCACAACCTTACAAAAATGACTGGATCCCAGAACCGAATAACTTCTTTGACAATCAAATACCATAGGTTACCAATCTGCTTTAATTAATGATTTACATCTCCAACCCCCCACACGTGTATCTATATATATATATATATATATATAAAAAAAAGTCAAAAAAAAGAAAAAAAAATATGTCACTATAAAAGAAAACACAAATACCACTCTACCTAACTAAACTGACCCTAACCCTAACTCCTACCTGACCTAACCACGTGACTTGACGACCTCCCTCCACCCCTACACTAACCCTTAAACTGCCCCTAACCCCCCTCACACCTACTATTGCATATTTGTCACTCGCCTCCCCTAACCCTACCCTAACTCACTATACCGCCCCTAACCCTAAATAAAAAAACCACCCACACTTACTGGACCTAACGCAAAATCAAAAAACAAAAAATAATGCTAATATATCACTAAACAGAAATTAATATCTATACCAACTGACCCTAATACTAACCCTACCAACCTCCTACCCTAACCTACTCAGGTGACCCTAGACTCACACTCACCTAACCCTAACTCACTTAAACTCCCTCCTAACCCCCCTAATTTGTCACTATTGCATACACGCCTATGCCTGCGCCTCGCCTAAACTAACTCACTTATTATACTAACCTAACATAAAAACCAACCGCACACTTACCTGGACAGCGCGCTGACCTAACACCACAGGATATATATATATATATATATATATATATATATATATGTGTGTGTGTGTGTGCGTGTGTGCATGGATCTAGGACTATTGCACAAAATCACATTTCCACGAAACGTAAATGACCGAACACACTTTAGTGAAAGTGCTTTTCACGGAAAAAGCACTTTCACTAAAGTGTGCAAAAAAAATTTAAAATAACAAAATTAAAAAAAAAAAAACAGTGCTCAGATTTATGCAGGGGGCAAGCCCCCCTGCACCCCTACACCCCCTACTTTTATATTCTCACTCCGAGATTGCACTACAGTGGGGAAAAGGGAATATTCCCTTATCCCCACTGTACCGCAACCTCAGCAACAGCCATTCTGTCATTATTTTCATTTTCTTGAGCTCACTTTAGCAAAATTGCATTTTCGGTAAAAATGCACTTTTGCTAAATTGTGCTTGGTAGTTTCAGTTTCAGTTAAAAGAGGTTTCACTCAATAGTACGAGACCCGTGTGCATGTATACGTGTGTATATGGATCTACCTGACATCGTTGAAATCCCACATCATCGAATCTCAGTTCGGCACTCAAAATATTGAAATCACACTTCATCGAAGCAGCAGAGAAAAAGAAGATTTTCAGTAACCCAAAAAGAAACAAAACCTAAACCACACCATCCCTAACCCACACCCCCCAATGTGGGAGGCTGGGACCCTGACACCCACCCTAATGATATATACAAACTCTGATATTGCTCTGCAGTTGGGAAAAGGGCAAGTCACTTACTGTGGGAAAATCTTCCATGTTGCAGTGCTTCGATGAAATGCAATTTCCATATTTTGAGTGTCGATGACCCAAGGTTCGATGATATGGGATTTCGACAGTCAGGTAGACCCATATTATTATTAATATACACACACATATATATATATATATATATATATATATATATATATATATATGGGTCTACTTGAAAACACCGACATGCCAAAACACTGATGACGAGAACATCGAGTTCAGAAGATCGACAACTGAGATGACCGACAGTTTAAAAGCGTGAAACTTCACATACAAAACAAACCACAATCCCAACAATCAACAAAATAATTACCTTTTCCGAAAAACACACACACAACACAAGCACACCAAAAACCTTACAAACCTACACTAAACCTTACAGACACAACTATCTATGCACTAACCTTAACCCTGACCCTAAGGTCCGTCACTATCGCACACTCACCTAACCCACGCCCTAACCCTAACTCACTTAACTCGCCCCTAACCCTAAAGTCTGTCACTATCACACACTTACCTTACCCGCACCCTAACCCTAACTCACTTAACCCGCCCCTAACCCTAATGTCTGTCACTATCGCACACTTACCTTAACATGTCGATGTTCTCAGCATGGGGCTTTTAAACTGTCGATCATCTCAGTTGTCGATCTTCCGGTCCCGGTGTTCTCGTCGTCTGTGTTTTGGTGTGCCTGTGTTTTCAAATAGACCTATATATATATATATATATATATATATATATATATATATGTCTATATATATATATATATATATATGTCTATATATATATATATATATATATATATATATATATATATATATATATGTATATATATATATATATATATGTGTGTATATAAATACACACACATACATACACATATACACACACACACACACACACATAATCTATCTCAAAGAAACAACTTCTGAGAAAAAATACAGCATGGAGAAGAAATAATAATGCAAGAACCAGTAGTTTATTTAGCACTTTCGTTCTTTCATCATGTAGAACTTCTTCAGAATAACAAAAGTTAAGAATTGTCATGGTTCAACTACAACAGCTAAGTACAGATAAAACTGTGTCAACCAATAAGACACACACTATATAATATACACCACAAGGAGAAAAAGTGCTGAAGCAGTTAACAATAAACCAAAAGTAAGCACTCGGACAGCCGTTTACTCCCAATAACTTTATTCACCAAGCACAGCAAACTAGTGGATTTAATAAGCACTAACGCTGATTACAACCAGTACGTTTTCATCCAAAACTTCATCAGAATATCGAACTAATCACAACACAATAATTTATAACCCAGTCAATTAAGATAAATTAGCCATCAATTAACTCATAAAGTTAGGACAAACTCGTACCTTAAATAAAAACAATTGAATAAGAACATTTAAAATACATCCTAATCTTTCAAAACTTCCCTAGACTACATGTTTCAAAAATCACTATATGTTAAAAACAGTTTTAGCAAAATATATATAATATCATAAATAAATAATTCCACATTGTTACACCAACTGCTGTGAGGGAAATGTTAGTTTGCTTTTTATTTGTTGTGTTTTCTATTACTTTATTGCCTTTTTCTATTTTGTATACTGTGATTTGTTTTCTTTACACTGTGTTTTACTTGTATTCTGCTTTTAACTACATACTAAAACTTGAAAAAATACCACATCTCTGTCTCTTGTGAGCCAAACAGAAATTAAAAGAGGTTAATTAAGGAGTCACACAGTAAGTTATAACAGGTCAGCTAAGGTTAATCATCTGTGAACTGAGGGGGTGCGTGCAGCTAGGAACAAAACCTTCTATTTAAGGGGTAAAATAAAACATTTCAGAGCTTTACTGGAAAGGCTCACCCAGATTCTGCTACAGTTTGCTGTGAGGGAAAGGTTAGTTTGCTTTTTATTTGTTGTGTTTTGCATTACTTTATTACCTTTTTCTATTTTCTATACTGTGATTTGTTTTCTTTACACTGTGTTTTACTTGTATTCTGCTTTTAACTGCATACTAAAACTTGAAAAGAGACCACAGCTCTGTCTCTTGTAAGTCAGACAGAAATTTTTCCCACCATCTCACCCGGTTACTGTTGTGTTCTTAAACACTACTGTCTTTCTAGTTGCCTGCCCCTTATGTTAATTTGGCCATATATCTCATTTCCTCTCTGCTTTTACTGGCTGGTGTGAGTAAGCACAAAATTATCATTTTGTGAAATCACTCCCTTTCAACTATTTACATTTATTGGCCATCCTACTGTATTCCATAGTACCAGAATACAAAAGTGACCACCCCCTTTCAATCTCTATTGCTGTTTTAAAAATAGTGACTCGCCACTAAAACTTAACTTTTAGACAGGTAAAACTTAAGTTACCTACTTTCACATCTAACTCCTGTAGTGCACACTGCAGTGTTTTGGATAAACCATGTTTTTCGGTTTACTTTCATGTGTGCATTTTGCACACGGGCGAACAGCAGATGTGTGAAAGGACATTTGGAAAGCTTGCAAACTTTGAACCCAAAAAGGTTTGAATGTGCAATTGGATTGCACTATAGTGGGGATCAGAAAATGGTCCCTTTCCTCACTGTAGTGCGATCTTGGCGTTAGTATATTAAACTGGGGGGTGGGGGGTGCAGGGGGCCTTGCCCCCCTGCATTACACTTCATTACATTTTTTATTCAACATTTATGTTTGAAAGTCAGCTAATCTGCTTTTCAGTTTGCTGATTTGTTTTGTTTTTCATGGTTACGATTCACTCATATGAGCAATCGCACGAGTGTGTTTCGCCTTTGTAAAGGTAAACCATTTTATTTATCTTACCTTTAAACATCTGTTGCAATACCACCAGTTATTGTAGAGCCCACATTTTGCCTCTCAGTAGTCATCTTGGGATTAGTGCTTCTGTTTTCTCCTGGTGAGAGGAGTGCAGTTACATTATTTCCTGGAGACTGCTGATCACCAGAAAGCTTAATAGCTGCTTTATATGTGACAGCTTAGAATCTGTGCTTATATTCTGATCCTGTTGAGAGTAGGAGCAGAGCGCATTGATTCCTGACTCTTTCTGGTTGGAGAGTGAGTGTCTGTGCTTGACATACCTGATTGGTCTGGTTGCTATTCGAGGCATCTACCAGAAAAAGGCTACAAGCCTGCAGACCTTTGAATCATCTGGGACAAGACTGTGGATCACCAAACAGGCCATGACCTGCTTCCCTTTTTTGGGATTTGTGCTAAAACTTACTAGTTTTAGCTAAAACTAGCCAGTTTATTTTAGTTTCAGTACTCAAAAGTGTTTCCTTGTGCTCAACACTTGCTCAGAACTCGTTGTAAGCAATAAATAAGGTAAAAATTACTACACCACTCGACTTTCCTCACTTGTCAAGAGGAAAACAGTTCTTAGTACTTAAATTAATAAGCACCTATCCAGGCATGTCCATGGGTTAGCTCCCGTTATTTTCTCCTGTCCATCTGATGGATCTGGACATCTTGGGGCAATGTAGCAATTGCCTCATGTACACTGATAACCCTCTCCTCCTACCACCCAACACTACAACCTATGAAAGATGCACTTATATAGCCAAACTTGAAGCCAAGCTATCTCTAGCCAAGACTGGACTAGACAGTTACGAGGAGAAGGTTAACACCTGCACCACACCTCACTCAACACATAGTCCTTCAAAACCCACATCTGCCCAAGCAACAGAGACCTCCCAAGCTGAAATACAGACAACCACCCCCCCCCCCCAACACTACCCAAATGACACATAGCCCAAAAAATCAATATGTCACTCAACCTCAGCCCATAAGGCAAAACAACATACCCAACACACTAATCATAGGTGACTCTATAGTCAGACACACGGATGTCCCACTCACCAGGCTAAACAAGGAGAAAGGTACTGTCAGCTACCTGCCAGATGCCATGATCCACCACATAACAAACTCACTACAGTCACTCCACAACAAGTACAGATATGACTCTGTTATTGTCCATGTTGGTGTGAATGACACTACATGAAAAGAGGAGAAGCTCGCTCTCGGATCTTGTAGCCCAGGCAGGTATGACCCTAGCCCTGAGTAGCATCTTGCCATCACCCAGAATGATACCACAGTACAAGGACAAAATGATTGACTTCAACAATTGGCTAAGCTTCTGATGTAATTCTAAGGGGATCCAGTATCTGTCTGCCTTGAACGACATGGTCGACAGACCACAATGTTTTGCCAGAGATGGCCTGCACCTGTCACCCCTGGGATTCCAGATACTGGCTAAGGCTCTTGCCACCCCTATAGTGCCTTTTTTAGGCAAGGTTCAAATGTTAAATTCACCACGCAAACTCTGAGGGTAATGCTACTCACTGCTAGAAGACTAAACCTCAAAATGCACTCATTCGAGGCACTCCTTAAAATGGAGGACATTGACATCTGTGCAGTGACAGAGACCTGGTTCAAGGCTACAGAGAGCACCCCTGCAGTGCCAGGCTATAATTCATATCACACCTTTCGACCACCTAACCTGGACCGAAACACTAAAGGCAGAGGCATGTCCATATTCATTAAGGATATCCACACATCTAGGTTAGCTGCTCAACATAATGCATCTGAAATTATCCAAGTGCAGCTAACACTGGGCAAGACTGCAGTCCAGGTTGTAGCTTATTACAGATCCCCCACCATGCCCCAGGATTCCCACTCTTCATTTCTTAAGATACTGGAAAATATTAAGGTACAACCCAATACCTTAATTATGGGTGATTTCAACTACCCTACCATCAACTGGGAAAACTACTCATGTACCAACTCATTCACTCAATGTTTTCTGGAATTCATAAATTCCAACACCTTGGATCAGCTTGTCCATACCCCCACCAGGGGCAGCAATATCCTGGACCTGATCATTACCAATATGGATAACCGGTGTTCCACACCAGAGGTCAACTCCTCTTTGGTCAGATCTGACCACAAGCTAATCACCCTAGACATCCATATCTCACCCCCACCCTCCATTAAGGAAACCACCATCAAAAACTACTCCAAAGCCAGTCTCATGCTTCTTAAGACAGAAGTGGCAAACTTCACGACACCCATGCAGATGGAACATAGAGGTACGACTGCTGAATCTTACACAAATGCACTGTATAAGCAAATACACGAGTGCATGGATCATGTACATCTCCAACAGAACCAAGGCGTTATCCTCCAAAAACAACTTCTACAACAGAAGGAAGAAGCTGTTGTAAAAACGAGTAAAATCCCAAGATTGGAGGAACTCCCTGGTCAGCCTCAGCAAGAAGCTGGGATCCCTCATAAAATCCTCCAAAGCCAGTTATGAAAATAAAATCGCCACTGATTCCAAAGACAACCACAAAGCATTCCACAGCTATGTCAAGAATCTCAATGGCAACACTCAAGATCTGCTCTGAGGTACAGCACAATGGCACTAAATTTACAGAACCAATCGATATTGCCAATATCCTGGCAGATAGGTTCAGTGCTAACTTTACCCCCCTCTCACCTTCCAAAGGGCCCATCTTAATACCGGAAGAAAGCAAAGCCCCTGTAATCACAGATGAACAAGTAAAGACTGCACTCTCCAAAGCCAAGAACACAGCATCCATGGGACCAGACAACATCCCAGGCTGCTTATTGCACGAACTACAGAACGAACTGGCACCTCACCTAAGTACCATGTTCAATCATAGCCTTACCTCAGGCTATGTGCCTACTGAATGGCGCACAGTGATGGTTGTCCCACTCCACAAAGGGGTGTCATCACGGACCCCGGAAACTATCGCCCCATTAGCCTGACGAGCCTGGTCTGCAAGGCCATGGATAAACAAAGACATAGGTAACATCCAAACCCTGGACCCCACTCAGTTTGGGTTTGTAAAAGGTAGATCATGTCTACTAAACCTGATTGACTTCTTTGAAGCAGTCACTAGAGCCGTAGACGAGGGCAAGGTAGTGCACACAGCCTATCTTGACCCATCCCCACTCTAGAATTATAGATAAACTCATTAAACTGGGCATAAATCCCTATGTCACATGATGAGTGGCCAACTGGCTCACTGACAGAACCCACACAGTAAAAATAGCTGACTCCAAGTCTGACTTCAGACCAGTGACGAGTGGACTACCACAGGGTTTGGTCCTGGGTCCTCTCTTGTTCGTCATCTACGTCTCTGAAGTGCAGGCCAACACAGAAGATATTTGGCTAACAAAGTTTGCAGATGACTGCAAACTGGGAGCCATACTAGATGTAGACATTCTACAAAAGGGCTTCACAGAGACAGATGCTTGGTGTCAAAGTCATGGCCTCAAGCTCAATACCAAGAAGTGCATTGTCATTCCCTTTGGGAAAAACTCAGTACCCATGAACTACCACATAGGTGGTAGCACACTAAATGCTGAAAGTGTGATAAGAGACCTCAGGACACAGGTGGACAGTAGTCTCTCCTTTGATAACCACATCGCCACAGTAGTCAGGAAATCCTTCTACGTGGCACACCTCATCACAAAAGGGTTCTCCTCTAGAAAAAAGGAGGTCTTTGTTCCTCTCTAGTCATCCCTCATAAGACCCATTATAGAGTACAATGCCCCGTATCTTACAAGACATCTACAACAATTGGAAAGACCACAGAAATACCTCACTAAGAGGATTACCGGCCTCAAACAGATGCCATACGCAGACCGTCTCAAAAAACTGTATCTCTACTCCGTCACATATCGCCTACTCAGAGGCAATCTCTCCCTAACATACAAAGCTATGTCAAACCCAGAGCTGTTGGGACATGCTACACTTAAAGAAATCCCAATATCTCTGAACCACACGCCCCAGGGACCTAAACCTTGTCACCACAATAAACAGAACATGCTGGAGGGATAGATTCCTGTCCCAGAGACTTCCCATACTCTGGAACAAACTACCTATTCATGTCAAGCAAAGCTCCTCATTGGCCCTCTTTAAGAAAAATCTTGACGACTGGATGGGAAATAGAAAATTCACCCCGGGGATCACTTCTGTGGCACTGCTTGACAGGGGCACAAGAAAATAATTTTCTTGGGTGGCGAAAGCCAGGGAACTTTTTTGGCTAGGCTTATATAGGTCCCAGGGCTGATAGCCTAGTACCGACCTATGAACCAACTTAAAAATATATATAAAAATGGTGCATTACTGACGTCTAGTGTTCAAAATAAAAATTACACTTAAAATCATTCCACTTTACAATAAAGTGAGAATATAAAAAGTGTATAAAAATATGTATAAGAATGTATATCACTTATGTGAGAGTGTCTAAACATGGAACTACTTAAATCATCACTTTTATTAGCACACTGACCAAACCAATGTTAAAAACCTACTAAATTTTCTTTAAAACTATTTTTAAAAAGTTATTTAATAGACAGAATAAAAATAATATTTCCAGGGACTAAATTCAGAGAGTAGGTACTATAGTTTAGCAGCTCTTAATTTCAAAACAGGGGCCAGAGAGACATCTCATTTAGGACCGGCCATTTATTCACTTTAAGGACCAATTGCCAGTATACTTCCCTATATTCTATATGAGTCTCCCATGGCCCCCCTCTAATGTCCATTCATACTTCCTCCAATACAAAAAAATTTAAAAGATACCTCCCCACATATTTATGTATGTTTGTATAATGTGTTCCTATTATTGCCTTTCTTAATATTGTAGGTATGCTCATAAATCCTCGTTTTTATACACCTTTCAGTTTTTCCTATGTAAAATCCTTCACATTTACCACATAAGGCAATATAAACTAACCCTTTTGACTCACAGTTAGAATATACTTTCAAGGTAATATATTTCTTCCTACTAGGGATATATACCCTCACTGTATTAGATATGTATGAACACTGTGGACAAGACCCACATGTGTATGTCCCAACTTTCCTATTCCCTTTACTAAAACCCTTCTTTTCCAAAATGTTCTTAATACATTTACCTTTTCTAAAAACAAATTTTAAAGGTTGATCAAACCTTATGTTCAAGTTGGATAGTTTACCAAATCTATTCTATTCTTCTTTAAGGGACTCCATAATAATGCCAGCATCCCCACTATAATTCAGAACAAAAATATTTTCATACCCTTTCCCTAAACCATTTTCAGGTGTATTTCCCCCTTCCTTTGTATTTTCCTTCCCTAAAATGGGGGCAAACTTGTTATGCCTATCTCTAAGGACCTCCTTGAAGGTCTCATTAATCAATATTTTGGGGTAACCTCTCTCTAAAAACATAGATTTTAATAATTCACCTTCTTCTATGAAATCTTTGTCCTCTGAGGTCATCCTACTTCCCCGGACATATTGTCCTTTCACAATACTCCTTTTCTGTAGATATGGATGCGCACTCTGAAAATGTAAAAAGGAATTACAATAGGTGTCCTTTCTGTGGACCTTCAAAATAAATGTATTACTACAATTGTTAGTCTTAATGTTCACATCTAAATAATCTAAAAAATGGCCCATTTTATGTGAATCTTAAAAATTCTGTACTCTTTGTAATATAATCAAAAAATTCTCTAAACTTGTCCTCATTATCTATGCAAAAAGACATATATCATCTAAAAAAACACTTATAAAGAACCCAACAATCTTTTATAGCACCAAATTGGCATACATGGGGGCACACATGGCCCCCATTGCTGCACCTATCATCTGTTGAAAGAATTCTCCCTCAAAATAAATAAAATTGTGCTTAAGGACTATTTCCATCAGTACCAATATCATGTATATGTCTTTATCATTGAAATCATTATTATTTCTTAGGATTTCTTCCAAAAATTCCAAACCTTCCTTGTGGGGGATAGAAGTAAAGAGGTCTATAACATCTATGGTAATAAAAATAATATTTTCCTTGAATAGGCCCCTTCCTACATTTCTAAGAAAATCCCAGGAATCCTTTAATACATTAGGTGCATTTGGAGAAATACTCTTCAATTTAAAGTCAAGATATTTCACAATAGGGGCTGTTATTGATTGACTGGTTGCTACCACCGGTCTCATGGGTGGGTCAGTTATGTCCTTATATACCTTTGGGACACACACTCATACACTTTATATATATATCAAAGAAACAACTTCTGAGAAAAAATACGGCATGGAGAAGAAATAATAATGCAAGAACCAGTAGTTTATTTAGCGCTTTTGTTCGTTCATCATGTAGAACTTCTTCAGAATAACAAAAGTTAAGAATTGTCATGGTTTCAATACAACAGCTAAGTACAGATAAAACTGTGTCAACCAATAAGACACACACTATATAATATATACACACACACACTTGTATGTGTACATATACAAACGCACATATATACGTATGTGTATATATATATATATATATATATATATATATATATATATATATATATATATATATATGCACACACACGCACACATACACACACGCATATGCACATATAATATATGCATATACAAATTACTTCAGTTTCATGTGGGTTAAAAATTTCTAAGCATGTATTTTCCAAAATAAGGGAAACGTTTTATAAGAGGAAGGTAGAATCATATTTCAGTCTGAATTTCTTAAAGATTAGTTATTTACTTCTAAGGCATAGCCCCAATAAAGTCTCATTAATTTGACATTTATATTTTTTAGTTAATTTATATATGATATTTAAATAATGTTTTATATTATCAGTATTAATTTCATGATTATTGAGAAAATTAATTATAGGTGGAAATTCATTTCTAGCAAAGACTGGCATCCAGTCCCTTTTCAGTGTTATGTTTCAGTGTTCATGCACTATTAACTAATTATCCATTTCTAAATCATATTTACACATTAAAATTAGTGATATATATTTCGGTCTCTCCTAAAATTATACCAATAAAGTAAATCCCTATTTTTTAAACTTGTAATGTGAAAGTAGAAGAAATAGGGAAAAAGCCACACTTTTGCCACAGGATATTTGTATACAATGTTTATCTTTATATATTGTTCTTAGAAGAGTAATCTATTGGTTCATTGGTGTCTTTGAAATATTTCTTTAACAATCAACACATATTGCTAGTTACAATTTGGCTATTATGTAATATGTTTCTCAATTCGTAACCAAATCATTTCATGTATTTTTTTTCATTTAGATGAATAATTGCAAATAGGCCAGAAGGCTATAGTTTTGATGACTGAAAACTGATGCCGCCACTTTTCCAGTCTCTAATACAATGACTTAATGCTAGAAAACTGTATTGAATACTACTTTGTGTAGACTAACTAGAAGATATGTATTCTGCATCTTACTGTATGTATGCTATTGTACTATCTAATTATTGTATATTCCTTGCATTTCTGTGAAGCTTTTGTCCCTGGCCCTCCGCTGAAAATAGGCTTCTGGCTCAGTCGGATTTTCCCGGTAAACAAATGTAAATAATAAAATAAATATTCAAAGCTGATTAGGGTGCCATATTTTTCTTGAAAATTCACCAATTCGTTCAATTTTCATACAAAAAAATTTCATATTCACATGCTCTTTCCACAAACTATTGATCTCTTTTCTGTCTTCCTCATTAAGTATTTTAATGTCTTTACCTAGTCTTATATATCCTTCCTATTCTTGCACTTCTACCCATATTGCTAAATGACTGAAAATTCTGTTTCCTTTTTTCCTCCCTGTACTACTTTCATGCTATTAGATATTACAAAGTAATCAGTTTCTGTTTTTATCTCATTTGTTTTACAACTGCAGTGTTTCTCATCCCATGTATATAACTTGATACTTTTTATTATTTCATATACCTTCCTAAAATCACTTATTACTTTTGTTCTTTTTGTTAAATCACAGTTGAAATATCCCACTAATATTATCTCCATATTCACTCCTACATAGTTTAGGATGTTTTTAAACAATTTCTCTTTCTTTTATTGCAACTTGTGTATAAATTGCATTAATTCTATACACACCTTTCTTCCATCTTATGTCTGTTACTATTTTATCTAATTCTACTATAGTTTAATCTGAAACTTTTATTGTTTCATTACATAACATTGCAATACCTGAACATTCTTCTTTTCCCACATTCCATATGTTTCCACCCCATAATTTTTCCACTTGTAACCTTTCTTTTTTGTTAATATTCTAATGTTTTTTAGTATAATTATATACATATTTAGTAATACACACCATTCTAAAACACCTATTCTACTTTTAATATTTTATATACTATTAACATTTATAGTCAGGATCCTCAGCTTCCTTTTAATAAAATTTTGCTACCTCTTTTCACATTTACCCTTTACCTTTATTTTCTTTCACAGCTATATCTAACTTTTTCTATCTTTCATCCTTTTACCTAAGAATTATTTTTACTTCTTACCACTCTCCAGTTTACATATTCATCTTCAGTTGTTTCTTGTACTTGTTCTTCCACTTCATTTTTTTCATCTACTACCTCTACTTTAATATCAACCTACTCTCCATATTCTTTTTCTACACTTCTATCTACATGTTTTTCTGTTTTTTCCTGTTCTTTAACTTCTATATTTTTTCGCAATCCATGCATGTCCCGTTTCCCCACGTTTCACATATCGTATCACAATTATTAGCTTCATGCCCTGGCTTTCCACAAGTGAAATATTTTTCTTTTGTCAAAATTACTAATCCAATGGTCATATTTTCCACAAAGAAAACATATTTTGGGATGTCCCCATATTTGACATAAATGTAGAAGCTAATAGACGTTATCACACTTGAAATATGCATAATTTTTTCAATTTGCATTTTTAAAATTACTTCACAATCTCATCCCCAGTCCATAATCCTCTATCATAAATTTTTGTAATGTCCATCATTTCTCTCCATACAGTTTTTAAATAATCTTTTAACACTTCTCTCTCAGCTTCAGTGCAAAGTTGCACAATGATCCATTTTTTGTGGATTAAATGTTTGTACTACATATGCATTCCAAGGACGGTAATCTTTTTTACTTTCAAACTTTTCTAAGAATTCTTCCATGTACTGTTCTGTTTCAAATAGGATTTCACAATGTGTCTCTTTATTAATATGTATAAAAGTTTTTACCTTTTTTGGTGAAATACCAACAGCTGCAATTACTGTCTCCCAAACCTCATACCTATTAAGCTCTTTTTCCTTTGTGCTGCTCAACATTACCACAAAGTTTCTTATTGTCTCGCTCTTTTCTTCCACTTACTTCTCGCCTTTATTTGCCTTTTGAGCACATGATTTTTTTGTATTTGTTTCTATCTCTTTCTCTTCCTCCTCTTGTAAAATATCCATAATCGCTCCTCATGAAGCCACCATCTGGCTCTCCTGTTCCCTATGGTTCAACACGTCTCTTAAGTAGACATTCTGCAACCCTCTTGATTGGAGGGTCGTAAAAATACATCCTTGGCACACTTCACTATCACCCCCAAACAGCCTTTCCTGAAACAAGCATTCCAAATATTGTGATGGTCCAACAACCTTCCTTTCCTTCACCTCTTTCACCTCTCCCTTTGCCGCTAATATAAATGACTTCTCCACTTCTTTGGACATGCTTCCTTCATCTAATGGCCTACCTTGTACATGCTCTGCCACCTCCATGTTTAATCTCACTTTCTCTGCTCCAACTTCTACCTCACATATACTCGCTCTACTTCCTCCTGTTTTGGGTGCATAGGCGGCTCTGAGAAGCAGAAGCAGGAAGTTGGACACACTGCCAACAATAATGTCCCCATACAATCACAAGTAGCGGAAGTTCCCTGGTCAAATTTCTCCTTATCAAAATGAATACCACCTGAGGTTTATAGGTTCATAGGTAAATACTAGGCTAATTGCCCCAAAGAGTCATTTTAAGCCTAGCCAAAAACCAGAGGTCAGAATAAAACCCTGTACCTTGTGTTTATGAGGCAAGGACTTTTAACCATTATACTAAACCCACCCAGACAACAGGACACTGCCATAATAGTACTAACCCTAACTACAAAGGATAAATAAATATCATACATTTTCCTATTTACTAAAGTCACAATAATTAAAAGATGAGGAAATATGACTATCCTTCCTGTACAGGTCACATCCTGGCATTTTATACTCTATCTTTATGCTCCCACCACTTTCATACCCATGCAAGTTGTTCTCCTTGATGAATTTCACCATTTCTGCTTACTTCACAACCTATCTGTTCACCACACCTTTTTAGATCTTTCTTACAAGTACTCACATCTTTTCACTGACCCTCTCCCCCCACCTCAGTAACACTCCAACTGCTGAATTTACAAAATGTTACTACTTAAAAGTCTTATTAGCTGACAACAAAGCAACCACTTCTGACAATGCCAAATAACTCCCTAGTTTCCTTTCAATCTCTTTCTAACTGTAGATCTTCTGACTTCGCTTTTTAAGTAATAATCATTCACTAGCCAGCTTTTTCTGGGCCTCCCAAAAATCAATGTCTTCTGACAGGACCAAAAAAATGTGCAAAACAGCCAAGGACTTTCAAATGAGAACAATTCCCTAACCATTCAATACTTTTCCTATTCAGTGGTAAATAAAACGTTATGAATATTGAAGCACTTCTATTTGCGGCAATTATGTATTATGGGACTGCAAGCTGCACCTTCTGTTTTTTTCTCTTTATTTTTATTCTCGTGGGGAAGCATGATCATGAGTTGCCAGGCACCTTTCCTAATGGTTCGTCCCAACAACCTCAGTACTATCTATGCAGTCCCACTTTTAGTAGTTGCTGAGGATGCAAGAGGAGAAAGTGGAAAAAGCATTAGTCTGGTACCATTCAACAGACGTGACTACCCAGCAGATCAGGAAGTGGAAAGCAATGCAATGCCTTGGAGGGGGAACACAGTGGATGTCTGCAGCACCACTTGCTGTACCCATCAGTTTTTTTTTGGCCCTAATTCTCTAATGTGCCAAAAATCATTGGGCTGGGTGGGCAATAAGGCAAGATCTGAGGATGCACCTGTCCTGTGCCATAGGGCAACCATGCCTCCTCAGCCATTCTGCATGCCTTACCTTGACTTGAGCAATCTGCCCACCATGGTAGGTTCCCGTCCTGCAGGATAGGCATGCCCATCCCCCTTTCCAGTTTTGTCAGATGCCCATGTTACTCAAGTCACCTGGGCCACAGTCAGTGCTTCATCCCTACTAAATCCCACTGGGTTGGATTTTTAAGTAATCTGCTTCCAATATCAACAGACTGTACTTAAAACAAAATTCTGTGGAGTACAGATTTGCTCCATCACCACAACTTGGAAAATGGAAATCACATACATTGCCAGATACACACAGTCACTAGCTTTTAGGTATCAGACAGTTTCTCAAAAAGAAGATTGAGTCCTCCTCCTCCTCTATATTCTAAACTAAAATATTCAATGTTCAGTGTCAGAGAAGGTCAGACTTAAAGCCTATTTATAAGCCATTTAAAAGTTTGAAATCACAAGTCTGGGTCAAACACCCTGTCGCTGAACAATTCACCCAACATTTTTAACTGTTCCAGGCCCTCTCCTTTGTTTATATAAATTGGCAAAGTATTTCACAGTCTACCAATCCTAAGAAGAAAAAAATTCTGAACAGATGTTCTTACTGGGCTAGAAATACCATAATCTTATAATTTTCAAAATGAGCATTACAAATTTTCTCTAACAATATGGAATGCAGTAGGTCCATGACAGTGTACATCTTAGTTCAGCCTTCACCTACTTTTCTAGAGACTTGTTTATGCCTGTGATAATCTGAGAGGCTGTCAGGCAAGCTAGATAGAATTTTGTAAATAATTCTATATCATTGTAAATATTAATATGATCCACAGGCTTGTTTTACAAATGTAAAGAGAACAATATATTATGATTAAACTATATGTTGTACTGAGCTTCAAAAAGTAACCACAGTGTACCCTGCTGGAAGAAAGCAGAAATGTGTCTAAACTCTATGCCTATGTAATGTATGTTTTCATGGTAGAAATTGGGACATACAAAGTTAACTTGCAAACTCTAAGAAAATAAGCTGATAAGTAAAGAGTTTTATGACTGTGTGTTATCTCAAGCTAAGAGATAGGATGTCTAGGCTAGGATTTTCTTTCTATTGTCTTAAGACAAATATAATTACTAGGTTTCACATGTAAAGTGTTTTTTATTGCTCTGTGACTTCCTGGCAGCTGCAGATCACAAAGAAATGTTACATTTTATGTTCTGTTAGCCTGGGAACTTAAGCAGAGGTGACAAGAATGATGTAATCTGAAATGATTCAGCAGTAATGTGTATTATAAATTTAAGATTTATCTCAGAGAGAAAGAGAGTGCGTTTTGTATTTGTTTCTGAACCTGAACACATCATCTCACCATTACTTTGCCTTGCTTTGTAATTAAGAGTTAGATCTTAGTATTTCTCTTAGAGATAGATAGGAATATAACCAGATTCGTGTAGATGTTTCCTATATTTATGTGGTCCTACAATGTTATTTTAAAGTATTTCCTGTGATTTCTGAACTCTGTATTGTCAATGTGTTGAGTTAACAAGTATTGTCTTGCGTTTTTATTATTTATTATGAAACATATTAAACCTTTTAACTGTGGCTGTTTTGTGTATAGATATTTAAGCTCTGAGAGTGCTTGCATGAATTTGGTGATACTGTACAAGCCACTCCTAAATAGCCTTCAAGTCTCAGTCACACTTACCAGTTGGCTAATAACATTGCACAGTAGAATTGGACACCCTTTGGTAAGAGCCTTTTTAGTAGCTGATAGTAGTGGTTGGTAGCAGTTGGTACTACCTTATAGTCTGGGCAGAAGGGGCCATAGCTAGTGAACCTGTGCCAGCCTTCCCCAGGAATGTCTGTATGTTTGTATATAAATCAAATCTCAAAGTGCGTGTGTGTCAGCTACTTGGACAGGGACACAAAGCACTGGTTGGACAAAGATGGTGCTGGATGCTTTGGCTTGACCACTTGGCTGAGATCTGAACCCTATAGATGTGCCAGTGAGGAGTCTTATTGGGAATCTGGAGAGAAAGGGAGAACCCAGCCCCACACTGACTGTGATCTCTATGTGCTCTTAAGGGAAATTTTACTTTACTGTGTGTGTACTTGTTATCCTCCCAATGTGCATGTCCCTTACTGGTGTTAATGGTGAGGATTAAGGTTCCTTGATTATTGGGCCAGTGCATGGGTGTCACAATGCCATCTATAGCCAAATCACGTGTGACAGCTTTTGCCAAACTTTGGCAGATCTTCTCAATCATACTTTTCTGAGACTCAGAAGTCTGCCACTGGGAGACATCCTCAGCTGTCACTCCCATCAACTGTGCTTACTCTTCACTTGTGAAATAACTTAAGCAAATTAAATGAAATCAATATTCGACTGATAAAATAAGCACAGCAAACCGCATATTAAAAATAAGACTTATAGATGTTATGCAACACTTGCTCATTTTCAATCATTCTAAAGCAAAAATTAACTACAAATGTCATTAAAATAAGAAAACATATGAATAAAGACCAACAGAAACTGGAAAGGGTGCTTTTAAAAGACTTAAAAGAAGAACCGCACCCACAGACTGAAAAAAACATGTTTACTTCATCAAGTCTTGATGTTTCCTTTTTTCTTCAAAAATTTCTTTATTGCAGTTTTTTATGTTACTACATATAAGACATTGTACAATAAGATACACACACAACATACAACAAAACATAACATTCTATATACGATATATACAAAGAAGTCACTTAAAAAATCCAGTTTTTGTACTAACCACATATTCTGCAGTGATATGAAGAATAAAACAGTACCATTAGTTGTTTATTACATATACTAGGGAAAGTCAAACTAAAACCTCTTTATATAGGGTATGTGGTGTTTTAATCACCTTATCTATGCAAATATTTATAAAATGACAATGTTAAAAAGGTTCTAAGTATATCCTTATTGATTGTCTTATATATATATATATATATATATATATATATATATATATATATATATATATATTTTGCATATTTCACTTTTAGATTTAATATTTTTACCTCTTGAGCATGAAATCTAATAAGTATTCCCAATACTCTTGGTAATAATTACTTTTCTTAGTTACAGCTTGTGGGAGGCAATGTATTTGATTGCTACATTTCTAAAACCTTCCCATGTGAGTGGGGTTGCAATAGTACAATTCTTTGTAATATAGAATTTGACTAGAGAACATATGGTGGTAAGGACATGCTGTAAGACTCTGGGAAGATTATTCATATTTATGTGCAGTATAACTGTTTTCCAGGATAAAGTACTTTTTTGGTAGCCCATTTTCTCTAGTCTTGCCCTTAGTGAACACCATAAGCTATGAACTTTATTACATTCCCACATAACATGTAGAATGTCTGCTGGTTGCTTCTTGCAGTGAGGACATTCAGATGAGTATTTGTTATTAAATTTACTAATTTTTTGAGAGGTAAAGTATGCATTATTGTTAATCATATGTTGGGTGTAGAATCCTTTTTGAACGGGCTGAATTTGAGCGTGTTTTTGATGGCATCTTTTTTATTTTGTTCAGTAATTTGTGGATTTTTCTTCTGCCAGTATAAGGAGAATAAAGTACAATTCTGATGTGTTATGTCATTTATAAGTTTATAGACTCTAGAAATTGTTTTCCCCTTGGTAGTAGATTTTTTTAGAATTAACTGGGACAAACTGGTATCTTGTTTATCAAAATTTTCAGTATGAAATTTAGTGTTTACACAGTATTTGAGTGAGTTCATAATAATTACGTATTTCCTTGGGAGATTTAATTGCTCTCATAATTGTGTAATATCACATTCCTTCTATTTATAAATTACCCATACTGTAATATCTCTTATTAAGGGATACTCTTGCAAGTTTATCAATTTATTATTTAGTAGCAAATTAGGATTGAGGTGTATAGGTTGCAGTAGAAGGAGGGCATTTAATAACTGTACAGATGAAAAGAGCTTTTGAGTAGTTAAAACCATTTTTTAATAAGTGGATGTAAATTCTTAACATAAACAGAGTTTTGGTTTAAGTTTAAGAATAGGAGAGCCATAGAATTGCACCCAAGTGTCTTAATGTGTTCATACCAAATTCTAGACCATAAGGGGGACCATACGTTTGTGTTTGATTCATAATTTAAGATTTGACATAGTCTATATGCCTGGATAATACTGTAGTATAATTTAAAATCAGGTAACCCTAACCCACCTTTAGATTTAGGAAGTATAAGCTTTTCATATTTGATTCTAGTAGATTTAGGATACCAAATAAATCTGGATATACTTCTTTCCATGTCTATAAAAAATTTTTGAAGTATAATTGTGAAGGTAGCGTTCATTTGGAAAATAATTCTTGGTAGCAAGTTCATCTTAACGATACAGCTTTTTGATAACAAAGACATATTGATATTTTTCCGTCTGTTCATATTTTCAATACTATTCCAGGTATGACTTAAGTTATTTTTAATAATTTCACTAAAATTGGGAGTATATATTACCCCCAAGTATTTTAGTTTATAAGTTATCTTTATTTTGCTCTCTGGGAAGTAAAAGTGCATATGTCCTATGAGATTTAGTGGGAAAAGTTGGGATTTGTTTGGATTTAGTTTGTAATTTGAAATCTCTGAGAATCTTTCAATGGCTGTCAGTATTTTAGGAAGATCTGTTGTGGGGAGCTGTAAGTATATATTTAAGTCGTCAGCAAATGCCGAATATATAATATTAATATTTAATACTTTTGGAATGTGTAGAAAAGATTTCTGTGATATATAAAGAAGTAGGGATTCTAGGTATAAATTAAAGAGGTAAGGAGAAAGTGGACACCCTTGTCTCATGCCATTTGAAATGGGGATAGGTTTTATTTTATTATTGTTAATCTGAATGGAAGTTGAGGCCATCTGATATAAAACCTTAACTTTATTAATAAATTCTTTAGGAAAACCAAATAAAGGCATAACATTAAATAAAAAGTTTAAATTTACTCTGTCGAAAGCTTTACTAGCATCTGTGGCAATAATGTATTTGGGATGTTTATCTGTTTTTAGTAATCTAATAGCTGTGTCTAGTAACAGAGTGTTATCACTTGTTTGTCTATGTATCATAATACCTAACTGATTATGCGATATAATAGAGGGAAGTATATTCTTCAACCTGTTGACTAAAATTTGAGCAAAGATTTTAAAGTCAGTATTTATGAGGGCTATTGGTCTATAATTAATGGGATCCGTTGGGACAGAATTCGGTTTAAGTAGAAGGATGGTCTTAGAATTATTTATATATGTCTGTTATCTCATGTTGTATTATATAGTTATTTTTATTTTTATTTTATTTTACATTTGTTGACCGGGAGAATCCGACTGGATATATGTCCATTTTCAGCGGAGGCCCGGGGAGAAAAGCTCCACATTTAGAGTAAATTACATACAGGATAAAATAGATACATATTAATACATTATTGTAATAACCAACAGAGTTGCAGGATAGCATTCATAGACAAGACATTATTAGGAAAAGATAGGCACAGGCAAAGAGTAAATTTACTTATACTAGATAGTCTAACTTGACAAGGAGTGAGAATAGTGTTAGGTAGTGTAGATAAGATTGAAAGACTTATTACGGGGGTAATAGAGAAGATCCGGAGAGTACAACAGGAAGGAGATTGGTTGATAGATGAGAAAAAGAAGTAGGCAAAGTAGGAAGATGTTAATCTGGATATGAGCATTGGCAAAGCCAGTGAGACTGGAGATGGTGGGTAAGACTTTTTTTGAATTGGGGTAGGGAGGTAATGGTGGTAATAATAGGTGGGAGGGAGTTCCATATCTTACCAATGGAATTGGCAAATAATGCATCTCCTCCAGAGTTAAAGGATTTGACTGTTTGAATGAGTGTTCTACACGAGGACCGAAGGCTATTTAGATTGGTGTATGGTATGATTAAATTACCCAGTGCTGGGGACTTTTCAGGGTGTTTGAGTATTTTGAATGCCTCAATGAGTTGGTTTAGTTGAAGAAGGTTTGGGAGTTCTAACCAGCCAAGGTATTTTAGGTTAATACAATGATGAGTTCTATATGGTTTGCCAGTTGCAAATCTGGCTATATGGTTGTAGGAGCATGATAGTTTATTTAGGTCTGATTTGTTAAGGTTGGTAAACAATGGAGAGGCGTATAGAAGGGTAGAGAGTAAATGCGAGCGAGCAAGGGTTACTTTTGCATTTGGTGTTAGAAAGGATTTGATTCTATATAGTGACCCCAGTTTCTTGTTAACGGTCTTAATGGTTTGATTAATATGGATGTCGAATTTGAGTTTATTATCAATGGTCACTCCTAATAGTTTCGTGTGGGAGTCTGGGGAGATAATTGTCCCATTATTGGATTGTATGGTAAAGGCAGTGTTTGGGAGTTTTTGGGTAGGATGGAAGAGTAATAATTTGGTTTTCTTTGGATTCAGAATTAGTTGCCGTCCAGCTAGCCACTTTTCTATTGCTGTGAAACAGCTTTGGGTGTTAGATAGTAGTTTGTCAAGGGATTTGTCAGAGCATATTAATGTCGAGTCATCGGCATATTGAATACAGGTGGCCTCAGGGATGACTTTATGAAGGTCATTAATAAAGACTGAAAAGAGAAGTGGACCCAGTATGGACCCCTGAGGAACTCCAATGGTATTTGGAAGGAGGTTGGAGAGCTTATTTTGCCAAAGTACTGCTTGCTTCCTACCAGAGAGATAGGCCTGAAACCAGTCTAGAGTTAGGTTATCCAGGTGGAGGTTTCTTAGGGTATCATGGAGTAGTCGGTGGTTTACCATGTCGAAGGCCTTTGATAAGTCTAGAAAGAGTGCTGAAGATATATTTTTGTTATTCTGGTTTTGGTTTATTATATCAGTAAAAGAGAGGAGCGCTGTAGTAGTGCTGTGATTGGGTCTAAAGCCATGTTGAGAGTTGGTGAGGAGATTGTTCTGGGTAAGATAGTGAAGGAGTTGTTTGTGTAGACATTTTTCCATGATTTTGGCTAGTGGTGACATTATGGCTATAGGCGGTAGTTTGATAAGTCAGTGGATGTGCCGCCTTTGTGAAGTGGGATTACGTATGATATTTTCCATATTGAGGGAATTGTAGATTCGGAAATGGTACGATTAATAAGTATAGAGATGGGGTAAGCTATGTCCTCTGCAGTTATTTGTAAGTATTCAGCTGGCAGGAGGTCTGCGGAGAGGGTGCTTGGTTTAAGTTTTTGAAGTAAGGATCTAATGGAGGAAGTGGAGACTGGTTGTAGGTGGAAAGTGTGAAGGGTTTTTGGAGTGAGTTCTGTAGCAGTGGAGGCTGTGGTGGATAGTTGGTTAGCTAAGGCTTGGATAGTATCCGTAAAGAAAGTGTTAAAGGTATTGGCTACTTCTTCAGGGTTTTTATCTGCTATTATTTCTGGGGTAGGAGTGGAGGATTTCCCAGGATGGAGAAGGTTATTTAGACCTGCCCAAAATTTTTGAGGGTTGTTTTGGTGTTTATTTTGAAGTTGGCAGTAGTAGTTTCTTTTGTCTATTAGTATGGCTTTTTTTGTCATATTTCTTTGTTGCTGAAATTTAATGCGGTCTGGGGGCGATTTGGTTGTACGCCATTTTTCCCAGGATTTGTTTCTGAGTTTTATTTTAGATTTTGTTTCTTTTGTAAGCCAAGGTGTAATATTTGTTTTAGTTTTGATTAGTCTTTTAGGGGCATGAGTATTAAGTATGGTTAGGAAAGTGGTATTAAATTTAGAAACTGCCTCTTCTAGGGGGAGGTACTTAAGAGTTGCCCAGTTACAGGATCTAAGTTCCATTTTAAACTTTGAGAGGTCAAAATTGTTCTTATTTCTAATTGACTTATACGTGGGAGGTATAGGACTACCTGTTTTATTTTTCCTTATATATGTTATAAGGTGATCGCTGAGTTCATTTGGGAGGGTCCCAGATGTATACATTTGGGGTTGACTGTTTATAAGGATCCAGTCAAGGATACTCTCTTTTTGGTTGGAGTTCCCAACTCTGGTAGCAGAAGTGATGGTCTGAGAGAACCCATGAAGATTTATATGGGTAGGGTTAGTCTCTGAGGAGCATATGTACCAGTCAATGTTAATATCACCCAGGATTATAGTTTCCTGTGGGTAGTTATTGGTTAGCCAGTTAAGAATGCTTTCCAGTGTGTCAGAGTTTTTCCCCGGGGGGATGTACATTACAATTAGATTAATACTTTTTTTTCTATTAAGCTGTAGTTTTAGAGCAAGTATCTCATCATTAGAGATTTGGGGTGGTTGAGTAGGGTTAAAACTGACATTTAGATTACTTTTGTAGAGCACTGCAATGCCGCCACCCTTTTTTTTTTATACGGTCGGCTCTATGTATATTATAGCCTGGTGGTATAATCTCATTGTCATTGGTCCCTGGTTTTAGCCAAGTTTCTGTTAAACACATAATATCTGGGAGGTGGGTAGCTAGTAGAGCATGCAGGTTGTGTATTTTATTGTTGATGCTTCTAATGTTTAAGTGGCAGATTTGGAGGGAGTTAGTATATCTTGGTGGGCTATTAGAGTTGATTTTGCTGTGGGGCCAGGGTTCGGGTGGACATCTCCATCTTTAGTGATGCTTTTTCTGAGATATTCCACCAGCCTCATAAGTTTCTGCAACAATTTCTGCCCTTGTTTAGATTTGGGGCGTGTTTGGTCTGGTTTGTAAGGGTAGTAGTAATTAGAATTTGTGGTTTTTCTGTGTAGTTGTTGGGTTGTGTTGTTGGTATTATACAGAGGTAGGGGAGCTTTAGTTTGATATCTGGGGTAATGGAAACCTGAGTAGGGTTGATCTTCATATTTGGTTATAAGGTAGAGTATGGTAATTACTGGTAGTAAAAAGGATAAAATTTTTAGTGTTGCCCTTCTTTTTCCCTGTAGGGCGGATGTAGTTTTCTTTGAGCTGGGGTGCATTGCTGTAGGAGGAAAGTAGGAGCCTTTGCTTTTTTAAAGTTTGAAGGGGAGGAAGGTTTTGGTGTTTGAAAGGGGGTGGGGGGTAACAGGAAGTAAAATTTGGTAGGCTAAGAAAGATAGAGGGGCGTGGCTACTTAGCTATAAATGTAGGACTACTGGGGGCGGGTGGGATTTGGGGGCAGGGCTGGGCGCGGAGCGAGCCCGAGCGCAGCGAGGGCGAGCGGAGCGGGGTTTTTCCAGTTCCAAATTGACTATGGGCAAGTGGAAAACAGGCAAGTAGAATGTTAATGCAGGAAGTAACCCAAAATACAATATACTCTAACTATTTTTTAGGAGCTCTGTTTGTTTCCAGAAGCTTTGGGAGATGTACTATTAACTTCAATTTATGTGGATTTTACTGCCGTTTCTTTGAACCCAGTGCACCAGCGGTTATACTTGTATAATAGTATTTATTTTAGTTAAGATAGACTCTTGATAAAGTGATTAACCTTGGTTTTTTTAGAATTGAAGGCACCAAGTGATGAGAGCTTTTCTGTGGGTACTGTTCAGTTTTAGCGACCCTCAGGATAGGTAGTATATAGCCAGCAGGGAAAGTAGAAAGGGTAGTGCCTGTAAGGAAAAACGCAGATACATAGATAGATTTTACATCATTCCCATTTACAGTTGCAGTACAAATGGCAAGTAGTAAGACTTGAAAATCAAACTTATTGGGTAGTATGTAATGAAAAATCACAATTATTGGGTACAGTTCAATGTTTAAAACACAGCGTTGGTAAAACTCAAATACGCTATCTATTTAACATACAGCGTTAGCAAAACTCAAGTTCGCTATCTATAGGTTTAAATGCAAACATATTCCTTCAGTCATTCTAAGAGTGAAAACAGTTACTGCGTAGTGTAATCCTTCCTCACTACAGCCCTGTAGCTGATATTAGTGCAACGCACTTGCTTGCTGTTCTTCACGCTAACAATAAGTATATGCAGAGCCCAGGATACTAGGAATTTGTTAAAATTACAAAGCGCTAACCGCTAAATAACAGCAAGTATGTTTAACCATCAAATATTAGAAGTAAAGCCAGCAGACTTCAGTTCGCTGTAACTCTAATACTAAATACTGGTTAGGTAAGCGTGCTACACGCTTAGAATTATCAGCCCTCTACGCTGTTAAAAGCTAAATCCCAGCGTGTAGATGTAACAGATATACAGTATTTTGTAGACAAATCTCAACACCAAGTATTGTCGCAAAACAAAGTAATTTCAAAGTTATATCATAGTGATATAAATAGTCAAAAAACAGTTACATACCCTGGTTTATGGGCTAGCGACTAGGTTCAGGAAGACAGGAGTAATTAGAGTTTTAAAAATGGCGCTACTTGAGGGTAGATAAATAACCTCACCTGCGTCACAGGTAGGAGGAGGAGGGGTTTTTCCAGTTCCAAATTGACTATGGGCAAGTGGAAAACAGGCAAGTAGAATGTTAATGCAGGAAGTAACCCAAAATACAATATACTCTAACTATTTTTTAGGAGCTCTGTTTGTTTCCAGAAGCTTTGGGAGATGTACTATTAACTTCAATTTATGTGGATTTTACTGCCGTTTCTTTGAACCCAGTGCACCAGCGGTTATACTTGTATAATAGTATTTATTTTAGTTAAGATAGACTCTTGATAAAGTGATTAACCTTGGTTTTTTTAGAATTGAAGGCACCAAGTGATGAGAGCTTTTCTGTGGGTACTGTTCAGTTTTAGCGACCCTCAGGATAGGTAGTATATAGCCAGCAGGGAAAGTAGAAAGGGTAGTGCCTGTAAGGAAAAACGCAGATACATAGATAGATTTTACATCATTCCCATTTACAGTTGCAGTACAAATGGCAAGTAGTAAGACTTGAAAATCAAACTTATTGGGTAGTATGTAATGAAAAATCACAATTATTGGGTACAGTTCAATGTTTAAAACACAGCGTTGGTAAAACTCAAATACGCTATCTATTTAACACGCAGCGTTAGCAAACCTCAAGTTCACTATCTATAGGTTTAAATGCAAGCATATTCCTTCAGTCATTCTAAGAGTGAAAACAGTTACTGCGTAGTGTAATCCTTCCACACTACAGCCCTGTAGCTGATATTAGTGCAACGCACTTGCTTGCTGTTCTTCACGCTAACAATAAGTATATGCAGAGCCCAGGATACTAGGAATTTGTTAAAATTACAAAGCGCTAACCGCTAAATAACAGCAAGTATGTTTAACCATCAAATATTAGAAGTAAAGCCAGCAGACTTCAGTTCGCTGTAACTCTAATACTAAATACTGGTTAGGTAAGCGTGCTACACGCTTAGAATTATCAGCCCTCTACGCTGTTAAAAGCTAAATCCCAGCGTGTAGATGTAACAGATATACAGTATTTTGTAGACAAATCTCAACACCAAGTATTGTCGCAAAACAAAGTAATTTCAAAGTTATATCATAGTGATATAAATAGTCAAAAAACAGTTACATACCCTGGTTTATGGGCTAGCGACTAGGTTCAGGAAGACAGGAGTAATTAGAGATTTAAAAATGGCGCTACTTGAGGGTAGATAAATAACCTCACCTGCGTCACAGGTAGGAGGAGGAGGGGTTTTTCCAGTTCCAAATTGACTATGGGCAAGTGGAAAACAGGCAAGTAGAATGTTAATGCAGGAAGTAACCCAAAATACAATATACTCTAACTGTTTTTTAGGAGCTCTGTTTGTTTCCAGAAGCTTTGGGAGATGTACTATTAACTTCAATTTATGTGGATTTTACTGCCGTTTCTTTGAACCCAGTGCACCAGCAGTTATACTTGTATAATAGTATTTATTTTAGTTAAGATAGACTCTTGATAAAGTGATTAACCTTGGTTTTTTTAGAATTGAAGGCACCAAGTGATGAGAGCTTTTCTGTGGGTACTGTTCAGTTTTAGCGACCCTCAGGATAGGTAGTATATAGCCAGCAGGGAAAGTAGAAAGGGTAGTGCCTTGTTTTTTTTAGAATTGAAGGCACCAAGTGATGAGAGCTTTTCTGTGGGTACTGTTCAGTTTTAGCGACCCTCAGGATAGGTAGTATATAGCCAGCAGGGAAAGTAGAAAGGGTAGTGCCTTGGTTTTTTTAGAATTGAAGGCACCAAGTGATGAGAGCTTTTCTGTGGGTACTGTTCAGTTTTATCGACCCTCAGGATAGGTAGTATATAGCCAGCAGGGAAAGTAGAAAGGGTAGTGCCTTGGTTTTTTTAGAATTGAAGGCACCAAGTGATGAGAGCTTTTCTGTGGGTACTGTTCAGTTTTAGCGACCCTCAGGATAGGTAGTATATAGCCAGCAGGGAAAGTAGAAAGGGTAGTGCCTTGGTTTTTTTAGAATTGAAGGCACCAAGTGATGAGAGCTTTTCTGTGGGTACTGTTCAGTT
Source organism: Protopterus annectens (assembly GCF_019279795.1). Lineage (NCBI taxonomy): Eukaryota > Metazoa > Chordata > Ceratodontiformes > Protopteridae > Protopterus > Protopterus annectens. The sequence goes on from NC_056735.1 coordinate 312,312,596, forward strand.
TTAGCGACCCTCAGGATAGGTAGTATATAGCCAGCAGGGAAAGTAGAAAGGGTAGTGCCCTGGTTTATGGGCTAGCGACTAGGTTATATACTTTAAGTAGGATTTTAGAGACCAGTTCTGAGAATATTTTATAAAATTCATAGGTAAATCCACCAGGTCCTGGAGATTTACCTGGCTTGAGATTTTTTATTGCTTCTTTTATCTCTGTTAGGTGTAATGGTGCCCCTAAAAGTTTTTTATTTATTTATTTTTATTTTTATTTTCAGTTTGATTTCCAGGGAAGTCTACTGGGCCAAGAAGTACCCATTTTCAGTGGAGGCCCAGGGAGAAAAGCTCCATAGGCAGTACAATCAAGGTTACATACAGTGATAGATGATAATACAAAGTCAAAACAGTTAAGAAATGCTAGATGCAGTAGTAGGCAGTACAATCAGGTTACATAATACACAATGTCCAAAGTAGTCAATAAGCTCTGACGTGCAGAGTCTACAAAAATATATATATATTTTTTTATTACATATGTACAGTATTTACATACTTACAGTCAACTGAACGTCAGCTAAAACCATATAGGAGGAACATAGAAATGAATTGAGAGAGTAGATAGTAGATTGGTGCTAGAGTATCGAGGTCAAGGTGGAGAAAGTTCCTAGGATTTATGTAGGGTGAAAGCAAGGACATTTCCATTTGGAGGATAAGTGTAAGAAAAGATGAGTTTTGAAAGATTCTGAGTTAGGTAAGGTCCTAAGTGAAGGAGGGAGGGAGTTCCATTTCCTACCAAGAGAGAAGGAGAGTAGGAGCTGGCCAGCAGGATGCTTAGGTTTGTGAATGGAGATAAGGTTTTGGTGTTCAGATCTCAGAGATCGGTTTGGGATGTAAGGGGGAAGGATGTTAGCTAAGGCTGGGCATTTATCTGGGTAAAATATTAATTTTGAGCGTAGTTAGTTGGAGATAGTCAAGGTGGTTAGGGAGTTCTAACCAGTTTAGAGATTGTAGGGCAAGGCAGTGGTGGGTAGAGGTTTTGGATTTAGTGGCAAATTTAGAGATCTTATTATAGCAAGCTTCCAGTTTTGAGGTGTTAGAAGCTGAAAGGTTAGTTAGAAGCTGGGCACCATAAAAAAGAGAGGGTAGGAGGTAGGTGATGGCTAAGGTACATCTAGAGGAGTTAGAAAGAAATTGATTATTCCTGTAGAGCATACCTAATTTTTGGTGGGTTTTCTTTATGTTTTGTTGAATGTGGAGTTCAAATTTGAGGTGTTCATCAATGGTGATGCCAAGGAGTTTTGCGGAAGGGACCACTTCTGTAGGAGTGTTGGTTAGGCTTAGGACATTGAAAGAGTTTTTGTTGCAGGAAGAAGCCTTGGTAGGAAGGAAAATTATTATTTTAGATTTATTGGAGTTGAGGGAGAGATGGTTTTGGTGCATCCATTTTTCAGTAGTGGAAAAAGCTTTTTGAGTTTTAGACAGAAGTTCAGAAGAGTTGGAGGCAGAACAAACTAGTTTGTTGTTCTTTTGTAACTTGTGGAAATTTTACATTTTGAATGAACTCATTAAATGTGTCATTTGAGGGTGGTAAGTGCATGTTGTACAGCCTTTTATATATGTTCTCAAGTATATTTAATATGTTTTTTTTTCTCAAAAAACTTTTTATTAGGTATATATAACAAGACAATAAGAGTATTGTACATGAGAAAAAATATGTTTGAATAAGCAGAAATGCAATATTAAAGAAACCAACTTTTTCAGAAAACTTAAATACAATAGTAATAACACAAGCAATACAAAAATATATACACTATGTACAAGTTAGGCTAACTGAAAAACAATGAAAAGAGAGAAACCTGACATGAGAAAAAAAAATATTTATGCAATTAACACAAGTTAAATAAAGAATTTGAGGCACTAATCATTAATAATGTTTAAAACTTTTACTAACATTAACTTTTTAAAAGTCATTTTTTTTTGGACTTATAACTATGTTTTTCTGAGCATCAATATATATAAATAAGCCATTTTCTGAAAAGCAACCCAATTAAGTTTGGTACGATCAAGCCAATTTTGAGTTATGTACAATTTTAATAGTGAGCAAATAAAGATAATCACATGAGTATCTAATTTTGAGAAATGAGTTAATGGAATATTAAGAATGGCAAATTCCCAGGATAATGTAGATTTATGATAACCCATTTTTTGTAGCCTGACTTTCAGAGACGTCCACATTCTATGAGAAAAACTACAATACCATAAAATATGGAGGAGCTGTGCCTGGGGGTGATGACAACAAGGACAAGATGAGGATTTACTTGGGTTAAATTTATTTAATTTGTAATGGAGTATAATAGGCATCATTGTTAATCATTAATTGTGTGTATAAAAGTTTTTTAAAAGGGGTACAATCCTTTGTATATCTGATAGCCATGAGTTTCTGATGCTCAGATATTTGGGGATTATGCGTTAACCAGACATTAGACAGAAGACAATTGTGATCCATCATTAAACTCTTTATCAACTTGTAAGAATTTGATAACATTTTATGTGATAAAGATAAAGATTTTATAATCGTGTTGAGATTATTCAATTGGTGTACTGTAGGAACTATAAATGGAAACCTAATTTTAATTGTTTCCCTTAGTTGACGAAGAATTGACGAATAATTCCACTTAACTTTCAAAATCTTACGCCAATCAGTTAGGGATAAGTCAAAATGTTTTAAAACATCCCCAACTTTTAAATTCTTTATTATAGGATAATGTGTTAAGTTAAAAGGAGTATTATCTATCAATAAATTTGGGTTTAGATGAATTGGTTGAATAATGTGAGTTATCTTGTCTAGATTACATAGTTTAAGTAAAGTTTGAAAGGCTTTAATCTTGTGTTTAATGAATATAGAAAGATTTTTAGTAGATACGATGTCCAAAGAAATAAAAGGAATAACTTCTGGGTTTATATTTTTAGATATGATGTAATTATACCATATTTTTATCCATAAAGAATGGTTGATTTGAGAATTATTCGTGAAATTAGAAATAGTGAAAAGTTTATTAGATGTAACAATCAGATAGTAAAGATATATGTTAGGAAGACCCAGACCACCTTTATCCTTAGAAATTGATAATCTGGAATAGGAAATTCTAACCGATTTGGGGAACCATAAAAATTTAGCTAAAACTTTATTTACCGATTCAAAAAAAGACTTAGGAACTATCTGATCAGAAGAAAAGAAATGGTAAAGGAATCTAGGTAAAATGTTCATTTTAATTATGGCAGCCTTTGATAAAAGTGAGAGATTTAGATGTTCCCATCTGTTTGTCAGATAATATCGAGTTCCAAACTTTATTTAAGTTATTTTGAAAAGAAGATTTATTATTGTGTTCTAAACTGATACCTAAGTACTTTATACTATAAGTAAACTGAATTTGAATATCAGAAAACGGGAGTGGTTTATGGACTAAATGATTTAAAGGAAATATATAAGTTTTAGAGGAGTTTAAAAGATAGTTCGAAACAGATGAGAAGTAATCAATAGAATTTGTTAATTTCTTAAAGTCAGATAATGGAGTTTGAAAATAAATTACTAGGTCATCAGCAAAGGCTGAGAAATAATTTTTGTGTTAAGAATTCTAGGAATATTATGAAAAGTGTTCTGAATAATGTACAGCAATAGAGGTTCTAAATAAATGTTGAAAAGAAAAGGGGATAATGGACATCCTTGTCTCGTACCTCTAGTGATCTTTATTGGAGAAGAAAAGTGACCATTGATGTATAGTCTGGTAAACATATCTTTATACAATATTTTTATGAAGTTAATAAAAAATAAAGGAATATTAAAACAAAGCATAGTTTGAAAAAGAAAATTCCAACAGACTCTGTCAAAAGCATTAGAAGCATCAACACTCAGAGCATATATTGGGTTAGTAACATTTTTACTAAGATGAATGATAGACTCTAAAGATAAAGTATTATCCCAAGCATGTCTATGGGACATAAAACCAGATTGATCTTGAGAAATAATTGAGGGTAAAATCTGTTTCAGTCTACCAGCCAGAATAGATGATAAGATTTTAATATCAAGATTTATTAAAGATATGGGTCTATAATTTACTGGGTCTGATTTTTCTTTGTTATTTTTCAGAATTAAAATAGTTTTAGATGTATTCCAATGAATGTCTGAAATATCATTTGTTCTAATATAATTATATACTTTAAAAAGAAAAGGAAGAATCACTGATTTAAAAGTTTTGAAAAATTCCGGAGTGAAACCATCTGGACCAGGAGATTTGCCAGACTTAAGATTATCAATAGAATCCAATATCTCTTGTAGAGAAATAGGAGTAGAAAGCAATCTTTGTTGGTTATCATTTAATTTAGGAAAATGTAAAGAATTTAAAAAGGTTTTTAAAAAATTATCATTAACAGAATTAGAAGAATTTGAGTATAAATCCGTATAGAGTAAAGTAAAGAGCTGAATAATTTCGTCATCTGTGTTGTACAATTTATTGTTATAAAACAAGGAAGAAATTTTTGGTCTGTCAAAATTATTTTTAATAATTCTGGCTAATAACTTGGAAGGGACCTGGGCCCATTCTGAATATGAAGCTAGTAGTTTTTGTTCAACTAAAGAGAGGCTATTTTGATGAAGCATAATTAAGTCTTTCTGACATTCAAGAACTTTCTTTTCTAAATTGGAATCATAGTTCCTTCTAAGTTGATTTTCCAAAGATAGAATTCTATATTTTAAGAACTTCTCTTTGGAAAAGTACTGTTATTTGAGATAGGCCGCTTTACTGATAAGCAATCCTCTCAGTCTAGCTTTACAAGCAGCCCATTGTATGTCATACGGGATATCTGATGACCCTAGATTACCCCCCATTTCCTGAATAATTTCAGAGCATTGTTTACAAATTTCTTCATTAAGTAGTAAATTATTATTTAAAGACCATTTATTTGAATTGAAATTATTTTTAATATTAGTATTTATGTCTAGTTTTAATGAAATTCTTGAATGGTCAGAAAAAAATCTAGGTTCAATAGTAAAATCTAGAATATATTTTGAGATAGAGTCAGAGATTAGAAAAAAATCTAATCTGGACCATGATCGATAACACTTAGAGTAATAGGTATAAATATCATTCCTATTTGAGATTTTGACAGAATGTAATGGATCAACCAAACCATACTCTATCATTAAACCGTTAAGAGCCAGAGTAGATTGATAGTTATAGGAAGCAGTGGATCAAGAACGATCAATTTCTGGATTTATCACTGCATTCCAATCTCCTCCTACTATAATATAATGATCTTTATATGAAGTGAGAATATTGTAAATTTTTAAAATAAACAGATGTTGTAGACTACATGGACCATATATATTTAGAACTAAAAGAGGTTTATCTAGACTATGAATAGAAGCGGTAAACAAACACCATCTACCCTCATTATCAAATTTCTCATCAATTATGATCCCCATGAATTTTTGTTTAATAATTATGGCTACTCCTCTGGAATTAGATGATTCCCCTGCAGCTACGATCCTCTTAATCCATTTTTTATTTTTCTCTTTGGCCCAATCAAGTCGAGGGATATGAGACTCTTGAATAAAACAAATATTGGCCTGTGACTTGAAAATCAGATGAAACAATAATGACTTTTTGGTTTTATTTTGGACTCCTCTAACATTCCAGGAATCCACTGATATATCAACTGACATATTTAAGGCAAACAAGCAATATTGATGCTGTTAAACAAAAAAAAAATAGTAAAAAAAAACATAGAATGAAGTCCCAGCAATACGTAAACCAGTGCCTATGAGTGATGAAAAAGATCCACTTGTATTGAACAATGTTTGAGTATATAATCAAATCAAAAAATATTCCTTGTAAAGGAAAAATAGAATAAAAAATAAAATAACATTCAATTATTTCCTTTATCCTACCCCTAGTGCCTACCCACCGAACACCTATTGATAAAGGAAAACCATATATGATTAAAATAGAAGATGAAGTTTTAAATATTAATAGCATCTGAATAATAAAGCAAACACAAAATGTAAGCCTAACAAAAGTTAAAACCCTTACTAAACTACCAAAACTATATACAAGATTAACTACTTTCAAGATGTCCAACATACTCAATCCCCACTAATATATTACACTATAAGCTCCCATTTTTAAGTAAAAAAAAATATAACAATAGACTAAATTTCCTCACATATTCCCAGGAAAAAAGAAAAAAAAATTGTGATTGACACAAATAACCCATAATAAGCTGAGAACAAACAAATATGAAACAACATATATGCAAATTAAAGTAAAATATATTAACCTTACTATATATATATATGAATAAACATATACTAAACTAAAATATTTGACTTATGAATAAGATGCTGATTTAGCTATAAAATGAAACTAGCTATAAAAATTGTAGATCAAATAAAATTATGTAATATCTAATAATCACACAATAAAAATAGCAATTTTCTCAGAGGTGAATTGGTGCCTAACTGTGACAATAATATCTTAAATTATGTTTAAACATTTATATCTGGACCAAATACAGTATAATCTGTCACCCATAAGAATTACACTCCATAATCAACCCCCCAAAAATAAAAATGAATGTTACCTGCCAATGTAGTTGTTATACAGGAGCATTTCTATATATTAAATATATTTTGGCGCCATCTAGTGAATAAAAAGTTAAAAAAACAGGTGAACAATATCCTACCCTAGAGTGTATACCTAAATTCAAAGTTAAATGGCTAAGAACAAAGAACAAAACGGATTATATGCTTCAAAAAATAAAGCATAAACTATTTGTATCAAAAGCACCATTAGTTATATATTCATGAAGCATATTAGTGTATAGAGAAGCAGTCTAATATCGTGAAGTAAACCACACAATTCTCGTACACTTCACTTTTTAAAATATCCAACATAAACAAAACAGACCTAAATTTAAGCTGTAAAATAGTCAAATAGCATAAATCTAAACCTAAATATTAAATCAAGAACTTTAAAAGATAGATCTAAATGTAATGCACAATGGCTTAACTATATGGTAGATTGTCCAAAGTAACTAACAATCAAAAACCCCATGCTGTATGAAGTAAGATGCATGAATTCTCGAGATAAAAAGGCAGTAAAGCCAAACATGAACAATGACAAGCATATCAAAAAAAAAACACAAATATATTTTCTTATTTGTCTCTTTTTATATTACAAGAATAAAAGAGACTATCCTCTTTTTGTAGAAATAGAGATACATTCCCACTTGTAAGATGATATCAGAAGCTCACGTAAAGCGAGAAAATCACAGAAAGATTTCCTGGTGGTACAGTGGAAATATGCCCTATCAAAGCCTGAAGATAATCATCGCCAGACCCATACACATTGTAATGAGAAAATAAAAACAAGTTAAAAGTCCATCTCCGAACTCGAGTTGGTGGTGAAGGTGTACTGCAACTGCGAAGTCCACGGAACTCCTCGGCTAGTGATGACGTCACCCATAGACTCCAACAGTTCAAATGAAGTGCGTGAACATGTACGAAAACAGCTGTTGATGTAAGGGGAAGATTTTTAACTTGAATAGCCTCAAGAAGTGAAAAATTCTCCCTCCAAAAACGGACTACTGGCGTAGGACACTAAAAACTAGAAACTTGAAAATAATAACATATTAACTTTACAATATGAATAAAAATGACAAACTGCTAGGCCATTAGAAACTCAGAAATAAAATATGATTCTGGAAACCTGGAAAGTTAACAGTGACATACTTCACATGAGATTTTTGGCATAACAAGAAAAGATATACTGAAATAACAATTTAAAATGGAATAAAGTTAAACTATAACAGACAAGAACATCCTAGAGCATGAAATATTAAAAAAAAATAAATAAATATATATAATATACATCCTTTTGAAACTCAATATAAAAGTAACATATTAAGACACAGTATCAGGAAGTTTTTTAAAAGCTTTGAGAAATATATCTTTAGCTTCCTTAGGATCAGAACACACAAATCTTTTATCATTGATAGTAAAAGATAAGGTATTTGGATAGGACATACGAAATCTTATCCCTCTTTTTATCAAGTCAGCACAATAGGGAGAAAGTTTTTGTCTATTAAGTTTTATTTGAGAGGGAAGATCTTGAGCAAATGACAGTTTATGAGACTTCCATGTAAACTGCTTTTTACTTTTAGCTGCTTCCAGAATTTGGAAAGTGTCTTGAAAATTTAATAGTTTTGTGTAGATAATCCTTGGTAAAGTAGAATCCTGACTTGCACGTAATGCTCTATGAGCTCTTTCTACAATTATGGTATTAGAGGATGAATCACAGTTTAACAAAGATTCAAAGATGCTTTTAGTCACAGATAACAAGTTTTTATTGTCATAAGATTCAGGCAAACCACGAATAATGATGTTATTTCTACGACTTCTGGCTTCCAGATCCAACAATTTGGTTTGTATATCAGAAATAATCTTATCTTTAGACTTAAGGTCACTTTCCAGTGAATCAGTTCTTATCTCTAAAGCTGAATTTTTATTATCAATCATATCCATTCTGTCATTTATTTGTTTTAAAGTCTTACTAAAGTCAGCAAATTGTTCTGAGAAAGTTTGAATAGCACTCTGGATGGGCTTTAATGCTAATTTTAGTTCATCCAAATAAAAATTTGAATCATTTAAGTCTTTATTACTTACTTTGGAAGAATCTGAAGATTGCTTAGATGTTCTTAATCTTTTTGAACTGGAATCTTTTTCAGGAGAGAGCATTGAAGTAAATTTGGCCTTTGTAGGCTGAGTCTCCATAGAGTCAGATTTAGTAGCCATACCCAGAGAAGTAGTGCAACTGACAGGATTTCAGGATCCAGGAGTCTTCTAAGGCAGCAGATAATCAAGGCAGCTGAGAGAACAAAAATGTTCTGAGGTAAAATAAATCCCAGGATAATAGTTCCAAACAAAAAAATATTCCAAATGCGCAGAAGACTATTTATAGAATCTTTTTGTAGAAAAAACTGAGGAAAAAGAGTACTGTAAAATTGTAAAAAAAAACCCAAAAGTTAAATAGCTGTGAGGAGCTCAAAGAGTAGGGACTAGTCTAGTCGGCAGCCATCTTGGAATCCCTGATATTTAATATGTCTTGGTTTTCCTGAAATTTATGTCCTTCATAATGTAATTCTTTAATTTTTGGTGGGCCACTCTTAATATTTATTAGCCTGGCTAGAAATCTTGAGGGAGTTTGAGCCCATTCTGAGTATCGATATAAAGACCTGCTTTCTAAAAAAATAAAATTTTCTAAGTAATGCTTATGCAGTTTTTTTTTGCCATTCCATACATTTTTCCTCTAATTCTTTTGAATATTTTTGTTGTAATTGTAGTTCTGCTGATGCAATTTACGATTCTAATGTGGTTTTTGGTATTATTATATTTTTTCTTCAACCAGGCAGATTTTTGAATTATGACACCTCTAATGACTGCTTTTGCAGCTTTCCATTGCTTGTCATAAGGTATTGAAGTAATTATGAGTTCTTCATCTAATTGAGTGAGTATACTGTTTATCTCTTTAGCTACTTCTTGTTTCTGAATAATTTTTGGGTTTAAAGTCCATTTATTAAAATAAGATATGTTTTGGCTGAAATTTAGCAGGTTTATGAATATATTAATTTTAGAATGATCCGAGATAGGTCTAGGTGAAATGCTGTATTTTAGCTTATACGACTGAAAGAACTGAGAGATTAGGAAGGCGTCTATTCTAGACCAAGATTTATGAGACATAGAAAAGAAGGTATATCTGGATATTGTTTTGTCATGTTGGAAATTCTCATATGGATCAAATAGCTCAAAAGTATTTTGTAATTCACTAAGAGCTATATTTATGATATGCGGTTGCTTTGTTTCTTTATTGGATCTATCTTTGTCAGGTTCCATTACTGCATTCCAATCTCCCCCAATTATATATAAATGATTAGGAAATTCAATAAGTAAGTTAAAGATTTCATAAATAAACGTTTGTTGGTTAGAGCAGGGACTATATATATTTAGGCAAAGTAAAGGTTTATTTATGCTATGGAAATTTGAGGTAAACATAGCCCATCTACCATTCAAGTCAGTCTTCATGGAAACAAATTTCCCCTGATAGGCTTTGTTTATAATGATAGCAACCCCTGTGGAAGTAGAATTGTGTCCAGCAGCTATTATATGCTTGACCCATTTACTTTTTCTCTCCCTGTCCCAGAGTTGTGAGATCAGGTAAGTTTCTTGAAGAAAGGTTATCATTGTTTTACTTTGATATATAATATGCATAACTAGATTACGTTTACTTTTATCTAAAATTCCCTTGACGTTCCATGAATCTACAGATAGCATTTCTGAAAGTGTAAAAATATTTCTTGATTAGTGTTAATAAAGCAATGTGATAATATAAATATATACTGTTGTGTATTAGTGTTAGTTAGTATTTTCCGCATAGTGACTTCTATTCTCCTACCCCCCCCCCTTTGTGTGCCTAACCACCCATTCCTCTGTAATGTTAGATAAACAAAACTTCTAAAATCAAAGGATTTTTGTGACTGAGTCTGGGTGTAAGTCTTATAGAGGGATGTAAAAATGACCTACTATTTTCCTAACGTACACAACCATATGCATCAAGTTCTGCATAACAGCCTCCTTGTAACCATATTCAGAATCAATTTTAAATATCTTACTATTTTAAACCTATGTATTATATTAGTAAATGTAATCAAAATATTTTGGATAGCCTTATAACCAAACCAAAAGAATATACTAAAACTCTAAATAAGGTCCTTAATTCTTCTATACAAGTCTTGATGTTTCCTACATCTCAGCTTTACTTTTGGACTGTATATTCCTTTTTATATTATGAAATGTAATTCCAGACTTTGCCCACACAGGGGTTCGGCATCTTTTTTTTTTAGTCTACCACCACAATCACAAAGAACAGTATTCTCAGCAGATGAACTTTGTCTCCTGCTGTGATCTATCAGTCACAGCAGCAAACTTGCCACTTTGACAGATACGAAAGGAAGGTGTTTAAGGGGAGAGGAGATGAGGTTAAGGACTACAACTCAGCCATAACAAAAGAAATAAAAGTGACACATTTAGAAAGGAAAAGTAGTAACAGGCACTGAGAATATTGTTCTGTGGTTTATCCCTGTTTGTCTTTTATGTAGTCATTGAAAAGCAAGAAATAGTAATTAAAACTGACTGACTAAAAAAAGCAGGATATAAGTAAAAACACATGTAAAGTGAATGCATTGACAGCAGCATAGGGGCTATGATGTAATATTTTAAAGCCAAACACTGCATTGTGATACCTAGAGGTAGACTAAAAATCAAGATGCCAGACCACATGTGGGCAGACTCTGGAATTACATTTAACGTGGGTGTGGTTCTCCTTTAATAGCTACATCCAAGTCAATAACAACACTGGTGGTTACCCTGCCCCTGAACCACTTGGGTGCCAAGGCTGACTACTTAGACCACTGCTCAAGTCATGTCAATGGACATACATGAATTCATTGAACACAATACAACTGCTGTACGAAAACAGTGTTGACAACTGAAAATGTTGACATTAACCAAAAACGAAAAAAAGAAAGATCTTGAAAGGAGCAAAACATCCTGCACTCCCCATACTGGATAACCCTCACCACAGAGACACACACACACACACACACACACACACACACACACACACACACACACACACACACACACACACACACACACACACACACACAAACACAAGTTCTCTAAATACACCAACTTAGACACTGCAACCTGAGGCCAGGAGGAAACCTTCTTACTCCCACATTTTCATGATCTCACAAAAGCAATCGGGATGTAACTAAAAAACATCAAGTAATCCTGTTGTTAATAAAGCCATGTATCCTCAAGTAAATGTGTGCTTTATAAAGATGTCACACAAGTCCTTTCACTCTCCCAAAGTGTAAAGCACCACCTTCCCACCTTAAAAAACTATTTTCAGTCAGGAGACCACTGTAACCCAACTATCTATTTTCTAATATCCTATTTATTCACCATAACCAAATTACCAGAGAAAACGCTAAGCTAATAAGCTCTGAAACTGCACTGATACTGGGCATTCTGTTCTCCACAATATCTGATTTTAGGGCTTTTTGCTATACAACCTCAGCCACTGCAGACATGACAAATAGCAAGGAAGTTGGGACTAAGTGATTTTCCAAAACCTTATCTCTGATCAGCAGTGTAAACCTTGGCTCTACATAATTGTCCCTGTTGAAATGACACCCCAACCCCATGTGCAAAATAGGAAAAGTGGGCTGTGGATGGATGGATTTCTGACTTTAAGAACACCAGTACTAAAGCTTATGCTCTCCATGCTTGACATGGTTATCAAGCTACAACACAGCATGGCAACTGAACATTAAAACAGAAAAAGGAGCTCTTATCAGAGTTCTCTTTCAAATGGTTTGCATTACAAATGTAATAAATGTTTGTTGTTCTGTGGAAGACAAGTGAAGTCAATGCTTCACTTTTTTGCCAATTATATCATGTTCTGTGTGAAATATTCCACCCCTTCCAACTTAAAAGGAGTGCACAGATTTTCAAAAAATGAAAAGAATAATCTACAACATCTCATCATCATCATCATCATCACCCCCTTTTCCTGTTTTTTCCTACATTATGTAGGGGTGTCGTGTCAACTGTCACCACCTCGCTCAATTCAGTGTCACTCTGCTAACTTCAACGATCATGCATGACTGTCACAGGTCTTCTCACACAATTCACGCATCTCTTTGTGGATGTCCTTGTTTCCTCTTCTCTTCTTCCTCCCTGTCTCAAATCTTCTTCACCAGATTGTCTTCTACTTTTCGGCACATATGCCTGAGCAACTGTAATGTACTCTCTTAACATTCTCTACAATTAGAACTTCTTCTACTTTGGCTTTTGCTCTGATGTCCTCAGTTCTTCATCTATCCCACATCATGTCTCAGGCACTTCATCTCCGTGGCATGACATGACTGTCAAAGTAGGTAGGAGGGTGGCATTGAATCAAAAAAGACATTGACAGTTGACACAACACCCTAATCCCATGTAGAAAAAAATGTTAAAACACTTTGGGCAGCATCTACTAGTACAACTTTACTTACTAAAGAAACCACTGTGGCATACTAACAAAAGATAATTATCTTTTCATCTTCCTTCCAAATGCTGCAATGAATGGGTTACCCAATTAAAAACTGTCACTCTTGCAGAGTCTAGACTCTGCTCTAACTGAAACTTGAATAAGTTGCATAATCTGCAGGTAAAGAAAATTCAGTGCTCAGCCAGACAATAACAACATGTTGGATGGCAAGGCATGTTGACTGCATGCTAACAGGTTGGTCAGATGCACGACGGATGACAAGCCATGCTCAGATGTTTGTTAGAAACAGCAAATACAGCCAGCTGGAGTAGAATAAGGAGGAACATGTGGAGATCAATGCCATCCAAAATAATCATGGCCCAACAATGACAGAAAGGCAGCAGATGAACTGCTAGAGAGATTCCAGCCAGTAGACCACTCCTGTCTGGATATTGTGGTCTGAACACTTGACTAGAGTGAGGGGGAAGGAGTACTTCAAGTCTGGGAGTAAGGATGGAGTGGGATAGGCTGAAGCAAAGTTGAGGGAGCAAATGCATTTTTTGCACTTGCATATATTTATATGCATGTATCTTTGCATGTATGTATGAATGAATGTGTGTATGGTGGGGAGGACCTTGGGAAAGGCATGAAAAACTGATTAGGGAAGTGAACACCCAAACAAGAATCATCACATACTTGAACCACCTAAGCTTCAGGGAACTTTTCTGATAACCCTGCATTTCAATACTTACTTCAGACTCATGCAGCCTTTATGATTGACTAGAATATGCAGCTTTCTTTTAATGACTGCCCAAATAACTTTGTTAAAATACTATTGTTGAATGCTAGCTTTCTAAAGGATTAACAATGAAAACAAAACGGCTTGCACCTGTCACCCTTAGATTTTCGTATACTAGCCAAGGCTCTTGCCACCCCCATAGTGCCTTTTTTAGGCAAGGCTCAAAGGACAAACCCACCTCCATAGACAACCCAAGGATAAAAAGCTAAAGGTAATGCTACTCAATGCCAGAAGTCTAAACCTCAAGATGCACGCACTCGAGGCTCTCCTCAGTATGGAGAAAATTGATGTCTGTGCAGTAACAGAAACCTGGTTCAAGGCTCCTGAGAGCACCCCAGCACTACCAGGTTATAACTCATACCATGCGTTTCGGCCCCAAAACTCAGACTGAAGCACAAAAGGAGGGGGAGTATCTATATTCATCAAAGATACCTACACCTCCAGGTTAGTGGCACTGCACAAAGCATCGGAAACCATCCATGTGCAACTAACAGTGGGCAAAACTGCTTTTCAGTTTGTAGCCTGCTACAGAACACCCTCCCTATTACAGGAACCCCACTTGGCATTCCTGAGAACACTGGAGAATATGAAGGTCTCTCCAAACACTATGTTATTGGCTGACTTCAACTACCCAAACATTGACTGTGAAAACTACTCAAGCCCAAACACCCTCGCCGAACGGTTCCTTGAATTTATAAACTCTAACGCAATGGAACAACTGGTCACCACTCCCACAAGAGGGAACAACATATTGGACCTGGTCATCACCAACATGGGGACTCTATGCTCCACACCAGAGGTAAACCCCTCATTGGTAAGATCAGACCATAAACAAATTTCCCTGGACATCCATATCCATACCCACCCCAGCCAAGGACATCACTGTAAAGAATTTCACAAAAGCCAACTTTGCACTTGTCAAGACTGAGGTGGAATCCTTCAAAGCCCCTGGGCCAGAGGATAATACAGCCCAATCCGCAAAATCCTTTACAAATGCATTCTATGAGCACCTGTAGGAATGCATGGATCGTGCTATCCCAAATAAAACCAAGACTCACTCCTCCAAAAACAGGAGACTGGTCTGGTGTGGCCCGTCACTAAGTAAGCTATACAACAGAAGGAGGAAGCTACTACATGACAGAGCAAAATCCCAAAAAGGGAAGGCATCTCTGATCAGTATTAGCAAGAAACTTCGATCCCTCATAAAATCATCAAAGGCTAGTTTTGAAAGAAAAATTGCCCTAGACACCAAAGATAATCACAAGGCCTTCTTTAGTTATGTCAGGAACATGGGCGGAAACTCCCAGATATGCTCTGAATTGTTGTATAACGGTACAAAATATACCGAACCTACAGACATAGCCAACATCCTGGCAGACAGATTCAGCGCAAACTTCTCCCCCCCTTCCCCCCCAAAGGAGCAAATGCCTATCCCAACTGAATGTAACCTCCCTGACATCACAGATGCACAGGTGAAAGCTGCCTTCGCCAAAGCAAAAAACACAGCATCTATGGGACCAGACAGTGTCCCAGGCTGTGTCTTACATGAGCTCCAAGAAGAACTGAATCCTCACATTAAGTCACTGTTCAAACTTAGCCTTACTACAGGATATGTACCCAAAGAATGGCGTACAGCTACAGTGGTCCCACTCCACAAAGGTGGTGCCACAACGGACCCCGGAAACTATCGTCCCATAAGCCTGACTAGTCTGGTCTGTAAAGCTATGGAGCATATTATCATGGAACTCAAAAACAAAGACATTAGGAGCCTCCAGACACTGGACCCTACCCAATTCAGCTTTGTTAAGGGCAGATCTTGCCTCTTAAACCTAGTTGATTTTTTTGAAACAGTTACCAAAGCCATAGATGAGGGCAAGGTAGTTCACACAGCCTACCTGGACCTCGTACTCCACTCGGGCATCATAAATAAGCTTACCAGCTTAAATATCAACCCCTATATCACAAGATGGGTTGCAAACTGGCTCAGAGATAGAACCCACATGGTCAGAATTGCAGGTGCCATGTCCGAATCCAAACCAGTTACAAGTGGCATCCCACAGGGCTCAGTTCTGGGACCTCTCTTGTTCGGTATATACTTCTTTGAGGTTCAGGCTAACACGGGGGATTATGGCTGACAAAGTTCGCAGATGACTGCAAACTGGGGGCCATAATCAAATCTCCAGCTGACACAAGCATCCTCCAAAAGGGTCTCACAGAGACAGATGCTTGGTGCCAGAACCATGACCTCAAGCTAAATGCTAAAAAGTGCATAGTCATCCCCTTTGGGAAAAACAAGGTGCCCACAAATTACCACATAGGTGGTAGTCCATTAAGTACGGAAGAAGTAATTAGAGATTTGGGGACCAACGTAGATAGTAATCTCTCCTTTGATAATCACGTTGCCAAAGTGGTTAGAAAGACCTTCTATATAGCCCACCTTATCAAGAAAGGGTTCGCATCTAGATCAAGAGAGGTCATTGTGCCCCTCTACTCATCACTCATCAGGCCAATAATTGAATACAATGCCCCTTTTGGGATGTACCTTACCCGACACCTGCAGCAACTGGAGAGACCCCAAAAGTACCTCACCAAGAGGATCATGGGCTACAAACAGATGTCCTATGCAGCTCGACCAAAGAAATTCCAGCTCTACTCAGTTGCTTACTGCCTACTCAGAGGCGATCTATGCCTGACGTACAAAGCCATGTCAAATCGAGAATTAATGGACATGCTCCACCTCAAAAAATCCAAGTCCCTTAGAGCCACATGCTCCAGGGAATTAAACCTCAGCACAAAAATAAATAGGACATGCTGGAGGGACAGATTCATTTCCCAGAGGCTCCCCTCACTCTGGAATAGAATCCCAATTCATGTTAGACATAGCCCCTCGCTGAACCTCTTCAAGCGAAATCTGGACGCGTGGATGGGAAATCGCAAATTCACCCCTGGGATCTCTTCTGTGTCCCTGCTAGACAGAGGCACAGTAAACTAATCTTAAAAGGGTACCTTCTGTGACCTACTTTACAGAGGCACAGTAGGCTAATCTAATAGGGAGGCGGAAGCCAAATACACTCTGACTAGGCTTATAAATGCCCTAGGACAAATAGCCTAGTATCTACCTATGAACCTATAAAATAAAAAAAAAAGATGTCAAAATAATGTTCTTCATTGGACTGGCTTATACAGACCTTCTTGCCAACAACAGTCCAATATCCAGAAAACTAACATCAGATATACACTATTTGCAGTGTCAAAACTCATGCATGCAAACTTCCACATCCTGACTAACCATATAACTGTTAAGTTCCGAGTTATCAAGAAGGCTGGTCAATGAAAATACTCCATATCTGCCACATACATCCACACTATCCCTGTCTAAATTGTAAGTAATCATGGGTGTACTTCACCAAAAAATCTATGCTATATGACGTCAACAAAAAAGTACAGTTAATGGCAGCAAGGGATGTTTATCAGCCAAGCACCCACTTTGCAAACTGCACTGTGGCATATCATAACAGGCAATACAGGTAATTTAGCAAGCATCTTTTTTCATATTTTGATAAAATAATCACATAAACTCTCTCTATTTCAACAGCAAAAGTGCTAAAATGAGTTAAACTTTTCACATTTTGAATAAAGTCACACACCCCAAACATTTCTTTATTTATATCTTGCTCTCAAAAAGTAATCTAATTTTCCATATTTCACCTAGGAGTAACAATAAATGGCTACAGTCTTTCTACATTTGCATTGCTTCATCTCTTATTTTTCACATGGGTAGGTTTTATTACAATAACCAACGTCTCTTAGAAAAGTTGCCATGTAGCTTCAAACTTGAACCTTTGGCTCCGGAAGTCTGAGATGTATTTCACTATGCAGCAATGTGAGAAAGCTATAAGGTTGTTTAAAGATAAGAAAAAAACACAAGTTAGCAGTTCTAAGAGGAACGTCTTCAAGAATACTATAAGCCAAACAAAAACCTTCCATTTATAAGGCATTTTCTCATCAGTAGAAAACAAGAGGCTTGGGAAAACAAACAGCACTTACATGATAGAGTATTAAACAGTGAAAATAAAAAAACAAAAATTAAGGGGAAAAAAGTAAAAAACAAAGAAACTAGTGGTCTTAAAGCTTTGTTGATGAGCTCAGTCCCAATTTCCAAAAATCATAAAATCTGGGTAGTGTTCCAAAACAAGAAGCCTTTATTTGTCACAGCCAAGTGATCCTCAGTAACAAAAGCTCTGTCCGGAAAGGGCTGTTTTTGTTGGGGTGGTGCCTGAGAAACCGTAGTTCTCTGTGTTCTGTTACCTCTCCTAGAAGCTTTGCTTTGTTGGTGCTAAGAATGGCTGTGAACAATGACAGGCTTGGAGGGAAAATTCCTATGGAACTTGGGTACCGGGAACACTAAAAGGTGCTTTAACTCCAAGTTCCTTAGATTCTTCTTGTAGGGTTTAGAAAAGGGTAGATGCAGCTGGCCCAAACAAGGCTGTATTGTCAAGAGGGGCATCCATTAATTTGGATTTGAAATGGTCCTGCAGTGGCTGAAGTCCAAGCCATGGGAATCTTCCAAGTACTTACCTGGTAGCAGCTGCCCTAATACAGGCCTCAGCAGCATCATAGCTTCATTTGATGGAGTGTCTTTGCACTTGGGAAGAAGCTCCTAAAAGATTCAGGGCTGAGTGTTTTCCTTCAGAATCTGAGAGGTCTGAGATAACAGAAGTTGCTTGAGACATAAGTTCTAGGGAGTATTTAGTCATATGTGTCCTGGCTTTCAGAGCTGTCGACTATCTAAGTGGCAGAAGTGTATGCCTTTTTCCTTAGACTTTCCAGGGTTATGCTCTCCTTATCCGATGGGAGCAGTGGGGTAGAAGGCTTGTCTGATTTTTGTTACCGAGGATTGCTTGTCTGGGACGAATTAAGGTTTGTTGGTTTGGAACACTACCTGGGTTTCATGATTTTTGGAAATTATTGTGACTGAGCTCATCAATGAAGTTTTAAGACCACAAGTATCTGCTTGTTTTTTTTTCCTCAACACTCGTGGTGGTGAGGTCGGAACTAGGCAGATTCCAGTGCTTGTTCATTTTTTACTATTAAACAGTGAAAAGCTAAGTGTGGTGACTTGCATGATTCACAGATAACAGACAGAATTATCTTTGGCATTAAAATGACCAAGCAAAAAACAAGATCATTGACAGAATCAGAAATTACACTAAATAAAACAATGAGCGAGTGCAGAAAGGATGAGATTACAAGTGTACATACACATAAATAAAATACATTTTCACATATGGAGCAGATCATTGCCTGTCAGTGGTGCATCTCCCTAATCTCAGATGCCAGGAGTCACTCCTAACTCCCCAAACCTAACCTTAAATCCTTCCACTGCTTGAGAAGGTGGCCAAGTGCAGCATCATACTTGAGGCCACATTTTTATTTATATGGTTTACCCATTTGTTGGCCAATACCCAACATGCAAAGACATAAGGCTATTTTGGAGAAGAACATCTGTCTGGACATGCTCCTGAAATTTTATAACCATGGGATGCCTACCCCAGTATCATCACCAGTGCTGCAAGAACTATGCTAATTTATTTACTAGATTAGGCTGTTTATCCTGGCAATACTGCATCAGAATTTCTCCAGAAGCAGTACCAAGCAGAGTCCCTGCCGGTCTTGGAAAGAGAAAGAGAACACATCAAGAAATGAAAAAATATATAGCTTTTGAGTAACTTTTAAAACAAGTTCAGCTGAATAAATGGTTAACAGCCTGATTATGGTTGTGAAAAAATATACAGCCCTCCAGACTTAAACAGGTGAATTCAAAATGAAAAAATCCACTACAGACTGGTTTCAATCATGTGCAATACAAGATACTTCTCAGTTTTGATTAATCAAAGTGGGAGACACTAGATTAGTGATCTGTGCTATCAACAAACTTCTTGGTAGATACCAACAGAAATTAAGAAAGCTGCTATTTCTTCAGCAACAGATGTGCCCCAAACAGCTGCAGCACCCATAGCTGTTAAATGGCATTGTAAATATAACAAACAATATGTTTGGATAGCTATCAAGCAACAAACAGCATGATGCAAAACTAATCAAACTGTTGGCCATGCTAAGGCACAACTGAACCTAATCTCAAGTAAACAGACCATATTTTGACAACAAAAGATCTAAAGTCAAATTTGGAAGACGTTAATAGCATAGTTAATATGCAGAAAGCACAACACAAATATAATCTAATATTTGGCCAAGTTTATATCCCACTTACAGATATTACAATACCACTAAAGAAAGTGCTGCAGAATGACATGAACACATTTGTCGACACAAGCTTTTTATAGGATGAAAACATGAACAAGTTTAAGTATATCAAAGGAGACAACAAATTCAACTGCCAAAAGAAGCCATAATAAATGGCTGATCAAAGCAGATGACAGCAGTGCATATGAATGTTTAAGCCTAGTACCTTTACAGAGATGAGCTTTCAACTCTGCAAAGCTTACTATTTAAATTACTCAGTGGCAATTGTAAAAGACAGAGAGAGACACACACACACACACACACACACACACACACACACACACACACACACACACACACACACACACACACACACACACACACACACACACACAGACAGCAACTGGTATCCTTTATTGGCTAAAAACATATGAGTAAATGGTGTGAGCAGTCCAGACATGTGAAGTATGTAAAATTTTCACAACTAGAATGCAAGAGAAGATCCACTTTTAGTGACTTACTGGGTCTACTATGCAATATAACAGACATAGACTTCTTTCAATGCTGAAAAATTATTACTTACTGCATGTTGGGTTTTATTCCAAGCTCCTAGAGGTCACTGAGTTAAGACTTACCATAAGACCATAAGCTCTGGCATACCTGTAATTAAAAGCATATTTTCCAGGCAATAGTCATCTGAAGACAGTTTTTGTTCCATTAATGGTCCTCCATTTCCAGTAAGGTAGAAATTCTGCACAGATGCAGGAGTTTAAATGTACTACATCATGCTCAAGTTACATTGAAAGCAATAGGCAAGAAGAAGGGATGAAGCAGACCATTAAGCACCTCATGAGAAAATACGGCAGGTGATTTCTAGCAAACTTTTATGCATCAGTTTACTGATGTACAGAAGTTCACCACTTTATGGTATATGCTTACATCTGACTGTTCTTGGGATGCATACTGAAACTTAGACTGCCTATGACTACATCCTTGCTGTTACCAAAAGATCAAAGTAAGGCCCTAGATTCACTAAACAGTTAACAAAGAAAGCAGAAATTCTACTGAGGGAAATACCAAGCAACTGCCTGTACTGAAAGAAGATAAGAGCACAGATGTGCAGAATTTAGTTTAAAAGGTCCAAAATCTCAGTCATGTGTACAAGGTGTAAAATGAGAAATCTCCAGAAGTCAGTCTACAAAGGATTAAAAATGATAAAAATGCCACTCCTAAAGTGCAGAACAAAGAAGAACCACATGCTGCTTCTGTTACTTTTTCCCGCTCAGGCAAATAAAGATTCTCAACTAGCTGTTTCATGTAAAAGAAATGCAAAGGTAGAGAATTCTCAAAACAGTAAATGGCTAGTGCAGAGTATTAAGGCTCAGGCTATTAAAAGAGAACACCACCCAAATGTCAAGTTTTCCTTTCCAGAAAGTGGTTTCCTTCCCTGTAATCCAACACTAAACATGCCATACACAGAAAAAGCATCACTTAATAATTATTCCATTTGTTTATGTCTGAACCAGTTTCTGTTTGCATTCCTTCTATGCATTTGTCTCCATCTGTTACATCATGAAGGCTACTAAGAATGACAGAGTAATTAGGTTAGGTCACTTATTCCACCTAAAGAGCCATTAAGAAAACAACGGCTCTTAAATAATGCAACTTAATGTGTTGTAACAGTCACAGAGTGCCATCATCACATCTCAGACAAATATTGTTGTCTGGAATCTAAAACAAAAGCAAGGCTTTCCAAGCTTAGTTTTCAGATGCAAAAGGACTCGAGTTACTTTTTTCTTATTACAACTTGGTTGTTTCTCCCTTTAATCAAGCATTGAATTCCACACAGAAAGAAGCTGTTTTCATATCATTCTTGTTTTCTGTCAGAATTTGATTTTGCATTTTTCTACACTGTATTCTCTGTAAAAGTGCATGTTTCTTCTGTTTTGTGAAATCATTTTTGCATAATACTGTGTTTTGTTGAGAAGTCAGTCAGTTTGGGAAGGAAAAAATAATGTAAAAAACTCTTAATTCTAGTTATAATATAAAAACTCAGTGCAAGACAAACTACCTCAAGTCAGATTTCTCATACTTGAACTCAGAACCACAGTTGTTACTTTGAAAAGGACAATCAACTTGACTACATTTTCAAGCCTGTCATTCAAACATTCCTTAAATTCCCTTAAATTGCTGTAGCAGAAATGGCCACTAATGAAAATCAAAGAAAGCCAAGGAATTCAAAAATGTGGATTGATGCTGTCAAAAGTAGGCATTTCCAGTGCTGCAGCAAACTTTATTTATTTTATTTTATTTATTTTATTTTTTTTTTTATTTTTCTAGTCCAACTGGATACATGTTTTTTCAGTGGAGAGCCAGGAGAAAAAGCCCCACTACAATACTACTAATGAGATTAAAAATTATTTAAGACGAGAGAAAACAGTAAATGATCCTTTCAACATAGGGATTATCTGTGTCCTTCTAAAGTGACACCAGGAAGTCAAAGGCAGTGACTGTAAAACAAAATTGTGCTACTTTTGACAGCTCCCATTCAGGACATTTCGGGGTATAACAAAATTAGAAAATAATAATAACCACTTACTTTGATACATAAATATTAGTCATGAAGAACAGTGCGAGATATGCCATAAAACATTTGCTTATATTCAGTTTTTGGGTGCATTTCTCTTTTAAGAGCTGTTTCCTGTAGTCCAGGACAGAGGTTTTGATTCCTTCTACCTCCATTAGCCTACTGTGTGACTCGGAGCAAGTCACTTAACCATAAGTGCTGCTGGGTCTCTCCTGAAAGGTGTGTGTGTGTGTCCACTGGGTTTAAACATATAAAATGCACACACACACACACACACACACACACACACACACACACACACACACACACACACACACACACACACACACACACACACACACACACACACACACACACACACAAACACACACACACACACACACACACACACACACACACACACACACACACACTTGTCTAGTTAAAAATGTAGATACATTAAAATGTGAACACTCAGAATACTAACACCAAAATACTGACAATTCAAAATGTAGATACCTTAAAATACAGACAAAAACATTTTGAACCAGATTACATTAACAGCAGAAAACAACCGATCTACTTGTTTGATCAGTTTACTCTAAAAATACACTAAAATGAAACAAACAAAAAAAGACATATTAAACCATACCAATACCATAGGATGTGGTTTGTCTGCACCACCTTATGCTAACCCTAAACTTACACCTTATCTTAGAAAAACCCTTTCCATAACACTACGCATACACATGACAGGCACAGAAACATGCACCAACCAACATGCACAATATTAAAGCTACCCCGTACCATCCCTTACCCTAGCTCACCAACACTTGCAATGACACATTTCTAGCCCTAATACCAACCCACTTACCCCAGTCAACATTCTAAGTGTCAACGTTCTGAACTGTCAGCATTCTGAATGGCAGCTGTACATGTGTCTGTGTGTATATACAGTAGCTTGGCTCTGTGGTGCAGAGATATAGAGCCTTGGCTGCACCCCAGGTTAATGGGGTCATACTAGTGGCCCCACCAAGGATGGAGTCAGGCAGAGAAAGAACTAAATGGGCTTGGCCTCCTCAACCCTTTAAGATGGAAAGAGGGTTGCATGCACTTGGGGAGCATATGGGGAGAGACTGCTTGCAGAAACTTCCCTTGCAGAACTGAGGGAACACTCAGTATGGACAGTCTACTCCACACTGCCTTCCCTTGCACAGTCAAACATGGGTGGGGATCTAGAGCTGCAAAAGGGAAAAAAATACCTGAACCATCCCTGATAGGTGCATAAATTATGACCCTTCTCAGCCAGCTCTCACCCTTGGTAATGAGGGAATGAATGAGTCAATCTGCAGAGATGGAGCTGGTGATTGTCAGGTCATGGGAACAAAGTTATGCAAACTATGCATAACGTAAAAAGACTGCCTTAAAAGTCTAAGGGACTTAACATGTTTTGAATAAAGAGCTAAATAATGTTCTGGCCAAACTGAAATATTTCACTAATTGTCCATATTGAATTACTTCATTAGCATAGGGCTAAAATATGGTTTTGGATTAAATGTACAAAACATCCACATCTGGCTCCATTTATTAGTATCCTAAACAAAAGGCATATAGAAGGATATGTGTTATCTGCTTTGTCTTTACCAAGTTGTATGCCATGTGATTGACAGTGTTCAGGCATTTTGAAGTTAAGCTGCGCTATGGATGTATCTACTGACTATACTTCATGAAAGGGTATAAGTAATATATGGAGTACATTGATCATGCTTCCAAACAGAGAGGCAAATAACCCTGTTGTAGTGAGATTCATACATAAGTACCTAGCTATAACACGCTTGGTGCAGTAAAGATCTTACATAGGAGCCTCACTTGTTATAACTAAGCAAATCCTGTGTGTCTACACACTCTACAGTCACACACAGAACTGTACGTGAAACCAACTAACACATTTTAAGACTGTAGCATACCATGCATTGCCACACAAACAGCAGTCAAAACTGAAGTGCACTATGCACTGCTAATCAGTTAAACCTGGTGAACACTTTATCCTGACACCCATTTTTTAAGTTGTGTGCACTGGGCTGGCTAAACTTCACTTGTATTACAAAGAGAAAAAATGAGGCTCTGCCCATAACTATTTGTTATGTGTCCTCAAAATAGGCTCTGCCCATAACTATTTGTTATGTGTCCTCAAAATAGGCTCTGCCCATAACTATTTGTTATGTGTCCTCAAAATAGGCTCTGACCATAACTATTTGTTGTGTGTCCTCAAAATGCATTCACAAAATGCACTCCTCAAGCTTCACTCTCAAGATGAATTTAACAAATCCATTTTGCAAACATGACTTGGTTATGATTAGAGGCCCGATAATAATCTTCTATTTAGTACATTACAGCTTAACAGTACTTCATGCTTAGTTTCACATGTCCAAGATAGTTGCACAGTTTTAAAAACTGTTATGCGCATCACTGTCACATGAGAAAAAGTGTGGCAAAGTGAGGTATCTAACAGATTTTAAAACCATTTGTTTATCAAATGCATACTTAGTTTCTGGCCAATATTGACTTTGTTGAAGTGTCTTAACCAACCAGCCGATTTGTGCAGGAATGGGCGTGACCAGCTTGATTGACAAGCAAAAAGACAGTGATGCAATATGTAAATGTGTCCTGACTGGCATGGCATGCAGATTTGCTAGTGTCATCATGCATACATTGCTTCATGATTATCACATACAAGGTGCAAATGAAAAGCCACTCAGCCTTTCAGAAATACACTGCTGTGTTCTCCGTAAACAGACAATCTTGACAAGTTGGGGCTTTGTATTAGATCAGTACCCCACTGGCATTTCTGCACAGAAATGGGCATGATGAAAGTGATTGACATGGCAAGAGTGTCACATGGCATGCCAACCATGCATGATTGACATAATCATGCATGATTGACAAGCCATGCTGATTTGGTAGTGTCATTGTGAATGCTCATTGTGTGGCCGTACTGTGCCGTTCTTCTCTTTTTTTTTTTTTATTTTACCAAAATCACTTTCATAGTAGTTGCATAGTTGCATGGTCTTGTCTTGTGTCTTTCGGCTTTTCCCGGTTGGGGGTCGCCACAGCGGAACTCCGGTCCGCTAATGATTGGTAGTGGATTTTTACGTACCGGGTTACTAGCCCTGATGCACATCCTTCAACGAAGGCACGCCCCATTCACGTATGCCTCCACACAGAAGACGCTCTAGCTGAGAATCAAACGGGACAACATCTTGCAATGAGGCGACAATGCTACCACAGCACCACCACCGCAGTTCTTTTGCAGGGGAGCAAGCCCTCCTGCGTCCCCCCCACCCCCCCACTACTTAAATACACCAACTGCAAGATCGCACTACTTTGAAGGAAATGGTAAACTAAGCTACAGTTAAACAGTTGTTGTAGTTGTTGGAAGAAAACTGCAGTTTTTAGGCTACTTCTGTAGCGTGCATGCACTGGTACGGTATAGTACTTAACAGCAAAGCTGATGCTCTGCATACCTCAGAATTTCACTATTTTGAAAGAAGATGAACAATTCAATGTTTTGAATATCCATATGGTGGATGCAGATCTTATCATGTTTATTCATACGTAAATCTTGCTCAGGGTGTTGGATGGTCCTTGCTACTGCGCATCTGGTGGGATACTGATCTAATACAAAACCCAAGTCGGTTTTACATGCATAATAAAAGATAAATAATTAAAACTAATACACTGGCTTTGTGCCGACAAAGCAATCTGTGGGTTAAGGCACTTCAACAAAACCATTGGTACTGTCCTGCAGTGATAATTTACAAAGGTGCACTCATGCAGACTTTACTTACTCAAATGGATTTTATTTCTCCTTGGGACCTTTCGAATGTTGTTAATAGGATTGGAAAATTGGCATCTACATCTTTCCAGTGAAGTGCGTACAACACACAACTTGTTCAGATTCGGCTTAGGCATTGAATTAGTTATCTAAAACCCTTGTAAGGTAACAATCATAACATCCAAAAACTGTAGGTACATAGCAAATTAAATTGAGATGAGATGTATTGTTCTTGTTTAGAAAATGGGCGACCTGCAGATGGCACGCCGATTGGAGAAGGAATGTTCTCCAGCAGTGTTGTTAATATACAATTAAAGGGAGGTGGAATTGTTTTCGGTGTATAGTTTGATTTTGTAAGTGCAAAATTGGTATTTCCTGTAATTGATGAAAGATGTTGTGAAACTTGGCTGGTCTGGCATGCAGACTAGACTATGAGTTGGCAAGTAATTTTGCAAACTGTTCTTTATTAATGCACAGTTAGGATTGCCACCTGTACCTCTTTGGGTAGTTGTGTCCTGCTCAAAAACTTAAAAAAAAAAAAAAATATATATATATATATATATATATATATATATATATATATATATATATATATCTTGAGTTTTCTTTAATAGCTGCATAAATTGGCTATTTTTTTAAATACCTAAATGATATAAGAAATAGTGTAAGCAACTTAAGTACTACACAAATAAGCTTTTATTTTGGCAAAAAAGTGAAATTCTGTGCTTTGCATTGTCTGTGGGTATCTTTTGTACTGAAAAATTTCACATTTCCACAAAAAATGTCCCACTTTGAGCATTTGAAAAGTTGGCAACCCTAAGTTATCCATAGTGTAATATCTTCTAAATGAATGGAAGCTAAGCATAAAACCACCTGCTTGTAAAAGGCATATAAGCTTATTCACTTATATCCATTTTTGCAGTTCACTGTAAAAGACAACGGTGAAAAACACAAGGATAGTTAGTAACACCAGCATTGCAAAGAAATTGAGTGAGGATTGTGGTGTGGTTTAGGTGATCAACATGCTTCATGAGGATCTCCAATCTCAGATAAGCCCACTTCTCTGAATGTTGAATTCAGAATAATACGCTATTTCTTTACCCAACTGGAAACAGTATGACACATTTCCCAAACATAGCTCTCGACTGTCTCTGATTTTGACTCTAATTTTAGCTCCGTCCCTCTAATCCCTCCTAAAACTGGTGATTTTTGGAGAAAAGGTGATGTAGTACACTTAATAAATTATGACAATAATTAGAGACTTCATTTACTTCAGAAAATGTTTATTAATTCCCATTCTCTTATTCTGCCAGAGTCTGGGGATATTAGTATTAATATTTAAAAAAAGTGTCCCTGATTATTTCTAGATCTGTCCCTGATTGTTTAAGTGCTGTAATCTAAACTAACCTGAGTTTTGCTGTGTCCCTCCTAAACTTTTTGATTTTCTGATATGTCAAGGATTACAGTCAGCCAGTAATGCCAAATATTAGAGTTTGGTATATACCTCTCAACTGTCTAGAATTTTGCCGAATGTCCAAATTTTTGCCTCATACTTTTGGTCTGTTCCTTACAAAAATGTGTGGCTTTCTGGCAAATCATTGAGGACTGAAGTGACTAATGACAAACATTTGAGTTTCAGAATTCATATCTTTGAGAAAATGCATGCTAATGCAAAACCTGCTATTTTAGCAACTTTCTAAGCTTATAATGTTTAAAATTGTCCCACTATTATTTTTTGGCTTTGACCATAATTTTGCTAAGAGGTTGAGAAGTACGGTTTATATTTCTTATTGCTCTGAAAATGCACACTGATGCAAAACCTGCCATTCTATTAATTTTTAAGTGAATTAGAATGACATTTAAAAATTGTCCCTGATTTTGGGCCTTTGTCCTTTCATTACTTTTGGCCTTGTCTTGTGCAAAGAAGTTGAGAAGTATGTTCAGGCAATATGTTTACTCAATAGTATGTAACTGACAACAAATAATTCAGGGCAGCATTGCTATATTTTTTATAATTATACCCTGTTAACACTGAAAAAAAATCTTGGATGTTACCAGTTGCCTTACCCATACACGTAGCTCTTAATCTTCTGTCTCCGAAATGTGAATCACTGCCCCTCATAATGTCGAACAAATGGACACAATGTGGAACAGATACTAGCAGTGTACTAGCAACTTCAGCTTTTTTACTTAAAATATGTTTAAAGTTTTCAGTACCAAATTAATAAACTGTAAACAGGCTCCAAAGAAAAGGAAATTGAGATCTAGGTATACATCCAGAAATTGGAACATTAAACTGAACTAAAGATTTTGATAAAGTAAATTTGTCAGAGCACAAAGCTTGTTAAAATGACTGGATCCATTCCCAGAACTCAATAACTTCTTTAACAATCAAATTCCATATGTTGCCAATCTGCTTTAATTAATGATTTACATCTCCAACTTCCTATATCTATATATTTATATCTCTCTCTCTTTCTCTCTCTCTCATATATATATATATATATATATATATATATATATATATATATATATGTATAAATAATACACACACACATATATGCTTATACATGTGTGTGTGTGTGTGTGTGTGTGTGTGTGTGTGTGTGTGTGTGTGTGTGTGTGTGTATATATGCATATATATATATATATATATGTGTGTGTGTGTGTGTGTGTGTGTGTGTGTGTATGTACAGTATACATATATATATATATATATATATATATATATATATATATATATACATATACATACATATACAATATAAAATATATATATATATATATATATATATATATATATATATATATATATATACATACATAGTACTTTAGTTTCATCTGGGTTAAAAATTTCTAAGCATATATTTTCCAAAATAAGGAAAATGTTTTATAAGAGGAAGTTAGAATCATATTTTTATGTGAATTTCTTAAAGATCAGTTATTTACTTCTAGGGCATTGCCCCAATAATTATCATTAATTTGACATTTGTATATATATATATATATATATATATATATATATATATATATATAAAATATAGTTTTTGTTAATTTATATATATTTAAATAAGGTTTTCTATTCTTCTTCTTCTTTCGGCCCAGTTGTTGATGAGTCTTCCTGATACAATTATTACATGTAAGTAGAACTTAAGTTGATCATCTATAATGACACCTAAGAGTTTTTTGTGCTTGATTTCATTACGATAGGAGTGTTGTTGAGAGACAGTATAGAGAAGGCGGATTTAAGGTGGTTAACATTTCTGGGAAGAAAGAGTAAGAGTTTGTTTTTTGGGGGGGGGGGTTCAGAATAAGCAGGTTATTAGAAAGCCAGGTTTCGAATGAGTTAAAGATGACTGAGTAGCTGAGATGAGTTCAGAGGGAGAGTCAGCGATTATGATGACTGAAGAGTCACCTGCATATTATACAAGGGATGACTTGAGGGCAGGAAGTATAGAGTTGATTAGTAAAGATATTGAAAAGTAGTGGACCAAGAATAGATCCTTGGGGACACCCATTTTAACTGGCAGAGGAAAGGAGAGAGCAGAATGCTATCTCACTGATTGCAGTTGATCAGTGAGATAGCTGGAGAACCAGGCAACAGTAGTAGTGGAGAAGCTGAGGTTAGTCAGTTTGGTCAGTAGAAATGAGGGAGAGTCAGTGTCAAAGGCTTTTGAAAGGTCAAGGAATAATTAATAGATGAGTTTGTTATTATATCTGGTCAGAAAAATAGTGTTAATGAAGGTTATGGGGGCAGTAGTAGTGCTATGTTTAGGGCGAAAGCGGTGTTGTGTGGGTTTGAGCAGATTTTCCTGTAGTAGGTGTTGCATGACTTATTTATGTATGCATTTTTCCAATACTTTTGAGAGTGGTGAGAGGATAGCAATAGGTCTAAAGTTAGTGATTTCAGTAGAGTCACCTCCTTTATCTATAGGTAGAGTATAGAATTCTTTCCAGATCAAAGGTACTTTTGACTCAGAAATAGAGTAGTTTATCAGGATATATACAGGGAAATCAAGCAAGTCAGCTGATAACTGAAGGAAATAGGGAGGAATATTGTCAGCTAATGTAGAATAGGGTTTTAGTTCATAGCTAGTAGGTACAGGTCTAAGGGAAAAAGTATTAGAAGAGTTTATAGTGGGAGAGGACTCGGAGGAGTTAGTAGTGTTAGTAGCAGAGGGGCCAGAGTTAATCATCTTAGATATGGATTCAATAAAATAGGTGTTAAAGATGGTGGCAGTTTCTTCTGGTGTCTTGTCTGGGTAGGGATTGAGAGAAGAAGGGTTACCAGGATGCAATATTTGGTTTATTGAGTTCCAACATTTTTTAGGATTTGATCTTTGTGTTATAAGAGGGTTATAGTAGAAGTTTTTTTTTTCTTTACTAATGTATTTTTTCATCAGATTTCTGACTTCTTTATATTTTTGCAAATTGGTAGGGAGCTTAATTTTTACCCATGTTTTCCACATTGTGCCTCTAGTTTTCATTAGGGTGCAAGTAGCATTGGTTAGCCATGGGGATATGTTTGATTTTATTTGTACTGTGCAGAGAGGTGCAAGTGTATTAAGAATGTTAAGAAAGGTAGAGTTGAATGAGTGGACTGTTTCTTCAAGGGGGAGGTGGGTTAGATAGGTCCAGTTAATTCTAGAGAGGAGAGCTTTAAAAGTCCCTGGGCAGAAGTAAATTAGTTTGCGACAAGTTATATATCTGTGTGGCCTAGTGAAGTGAGGAGTGAATCTAAGAACTTTTATTGGGGATTGATTGCTTAGGGAGTTGGATAGGGGTTTCAGGGTTATGATATTTGCAAGGATCAGAGACTAGTATCCAGTCAATGAGAGTGCTAGGGTTGCGTGAGTTGTTGGAATGGGTAGGTTCAGAGATTAGTTATGTAAAACCATGTAGGTTAATGCATGAGGCAGAGTTTGGAGAGCAGAGAGTTAGCCAGTTAACATTTACATCCCCAAGGAGAATGGTTTCATTTGGAAAGTGTTGTGAGAGGTATGAGAGAATATTTTCCAGCACAGCAATATTGTCCCCTGGAGGAATGATGATGGCTGCTACAGTGATAGTAACATAGTTGTTGACTTTAAAGTTAGCAGCTCCACCCCCTTTTTCTTATGGCAATCAAGTTTTAGTATATTATAACTAGGAGGGAGAATACCTCTATCAGGGTTTTGAAGTTTCAGCCAGATTTCTGTTAGGGTGATTACATCTGGGGTGTGATTGGCAATTCAGGCATGGAATTCACTGACTTTGTTTAGTACACTTCTAATGTTCATTGAGTAAACTGATATATATGGAAGAGTAGGGTCACTTGGGTTAGGAGAAGTAGCATTATTAGTAGGGGAGGGATGGGACCTGGATTTCGATGAATGTCACCTGACAGAAGTACAGCATCAGGGAGGAATAAGAGTTTGTATTTGTATGGGTAATCGAAGAGGTATTTTATTTTAATTTTGAATAAATAGTGTAGGATGGAGGGATTTTGATTTTGGGAAGAAGGGTATTCAAAGGAAAGATAGATGAGCAGATAAAAAAAGACTGCTGTGGAGGTGAGAAGCCATTAGCATGAGTATTTGTGGGATCTCTGTGTACTGGAGTTAATTGGGTATTACAGGAGGTGAGAACGAAAAGGAGATGTAAGCGAGGCAGGTAGAGAATAGTATAGGTTGGGAAAGCAATGTTTAGCAGAAAGAAGTATTTATAGAATGGAGTAGCTAGTGGTAGAGTATTAAGGGAGGTGTTGGTTTCAGACATGTAGGAGAGTAAGAGGAAATTGGGAAAAGTCACCAGTAAAGGGGGTTGGTATAGATAGGAAGTGATAGGAGCTGCAGGCGTCCAATTTAGTGAGTGTGTGAGTGGGGAGGGGGGAGCACTTTAGGATTGTGCCATAAGACAGTAAGGTGTGGTTATGGAGGGATGGGATATCCTGAAGGTTAGGTATAAAGGAAATGATATTGGGGGTGGGTAGGGTAGCAGAGTGAGCCCAAGCTTAGTGAGGGTGAATGGAGCGGGGCTACACCTAGGTCACAAGTTCTCACAGAAAACAATCAGTAAATATACACCACTTAGTATGGCAAGTAATTTAGAAAAAAAAGCTAAGAATATAGTAGAAAAACTAGTCTAAAAACCTGGGGACTAGCTAGTTTGTAGCCGTAGGGCTCAGGGGCATAAGGCTATGTTTAAAAAATACTAGAGACTCTTTGTAAGGCAATTAATAGGGACCTGAAGTGAGTTAATGAAAACTGGATTGGGTAGTTGCCATTCTGGTAATGTGCTCTTCAAAGGGAGTGACTACAGTACAAGTAAGTTTAACAGCTATTGTTAGCTTGAAAGTTTAGTTTAGATTACTGCATACTTTGTCTCTAGAGTTAGAATAGAGGTCCTTGTATACTTTAGGTGAGACTCAGTTGATGCAAGGACTGTTGAATCAGTTCTGTACTCTAGGCTAACAGTTGGGAAGTGGTTGGGCAGAAACTAGGAGTGGAAAAAGAAAGAGGTGAAAATTATAAGGTAATCAGAAGACAAAAACAAAAAAAAACTATGTCAGAAGGACATAGAATTAGAGAAATATTGCAGTTATATGTTCACTGTAAGTTACATGTACATTTCAGCACACAGCCTGGCATCTGCACTTTATCTCAGCATAATAGCCCGATAGGTGTATCAGCATGCACAGGTTTCCAGATTAAGCATTTCAATTATATAAACACTAAAACAGAGTTAGAAGTATGATATGATGTGAAAATAAAAGCAGGTATAGTATATCTATCCATTTCTAAATCATATTTACACATTAAGTCATTGTTATGTACTTCAGTCTCTCCTAAAATTATACCATTAGACTAAATCCCTATTTTTTTAAACTTGCAATTTTATTGATCTTCAAACCCTACATGCAATCTGATATAAAAATAGAAGAAATAAGGAAAAAGCCACACTTTACCACAAGATATTTGTATACAATGTTTTTAAATTTCTTTTATATATTGTTCATATAAATGTAATCTGTTGGTTTATTGATATATTGGAACGAGAAAATAAAAGCAACAGATGTTAGTAGTGATAGTAATAATAGAATGTAGAAATGTGGAAAATGTTCACAATGCCCATTTATTTTGGAATGGACAAAATAAATGCTATTAATTACCCCAGAGTAATTGTTAAAAAAGGGAAATATGTGTGTGGTACAAATGGAGTTGTATGTGTTACCATTTGCTCCTCTTGTTCAGCATACTATGTAGTGAACGAGGAATTTGCATTGAAAAAAAAACATTTACCAGCATATTTATGCCAGCAAAAAGAATGACAAGAATAATGCTCTATGTAGACACACTGCTAATTGTCTTAAATTTATTACATTTTTTTAAGAAAATGTGATAAAAAAGAAAAGGGGAGGTAACTGGGGATCATTTTTAGAGAATAGAGAACTTTACTGGTAACTGCTATTAGATGCTTCTGCTTCCCAGGTTTAAAAAATAGTCTAAGCAGTGCCATACTTTTAAGAGCTGACAGGATATAAATAGTTTTTTTTCCCTTATAGTTTTAATCACATTAGATAACAATTTTACATTTAACTGTTTTAGAATAATCTAGATAGTTTTAAGTGTTTGCTATATTGTGGTATAAAACTTATTGGCTTGAAGTCATTTATAGGCATGATTTAGAAAGTGTTTATTTAAGAAAATTAAGTGCTTGTTTAGTTGAGAGTATTTAAAGACAGGAAATTATGTATCCCAAGATTCTGATGAAGTTCCTGAGTACATATGTTATTAGTTTGTTTGTTTATGCATAATAAACAGCTTTTATTGCAAACTTTTTTCTACTGATCCTGGTGACACAGGTGAACACTACATCTTTTGGATTATTGTTAAAGTGTGGAGTTTTGTATTCTCAGTTAATAATTTGATATCCTTCAGAGTAAGATAATAATTTATGTTTATAATTTCTTTAAAATTATTCTCAAGAATAACCCCAAGATATTTAATCTGTTTGTTATCCCATACAAAACTCATTATGAAAGTTTTTCAAAATGTTAATCTTCTTATTTATAATGTAATACTTTTATCATGATTAAACTTCAACCCATATATCAGTTTATAATATTTTACAGTATTCTTTTAAACAAGAAACATTGAATTATCACTTAAGACATAGACATTCATGCATTTGTCTA
Organism: Protopterus annectens; assembly: GCF_019279795.1. Lineage (NCBI taxonomy): Eukaryota > Metazoa > Chordata > Ceratodontiformes > Protopteridae > Protopterus > Protopterus annectens. Next base: position 312,347,351 of record NC_056735.1, read on the forward strand.
AATGAAAACAACCATATTGACATATTTTCAGTTGCAAACATTATATATCACACATAATTTTCTATACAGTCATTATCAATCGAACATTACATAGCTCATTCAATTCCTGTCTTCCTTTAAACCTCATTCATCCTCCAAAACATTATTCTGGATGTATTGTTCCCACAATTCCATTTTTTTCTGTGTAATTTGCTCTCAACCTTTTCTAAAGTTTTCACTTCCACTTATTTTATCTCTTGCTTCTATATTGTGGTATAAAACTTATTGGCTTGGTTGGTTTAGACTTTTATTTCCATTTTCTAGTAATTCCTTTTTGGCAGCCACCAGAATTAAACTTAGCAAGGTCTTACTATGTCTAGGAAATTCTGATTCTGTATCACAGTTTAGCAAATCATTTCCTTAGTTATACCAATTTGCTCACCTAGTGTTTTTGACATAGAAGTCTACAGAAAATTTAAAGTCTGTCAACTCATTACACTCCCAAAAATATGTTCCAGTTACCTATTTTTTCCTCATCACACCTCCAACCTTTGCAATCTACCTGAGCAAAAATACTTTGGAATCTGCTTGAGGTATAAAATGCCTATGAAAACACTTCCAAGCAAAAACTCAAAGTCTTCTAGACTTTGTTGCATATTTGGGAGCCATACATATATCCTCCCATTGTTTCTTTGTGAATTGTTTATCCCATCTTCCTTATCAATCCTTTTTAACTGGTTCTGATTGATTCCTATAGCTATCATGCAATATTTTATAAGCCCGACTAATTATCCCTTTTTAAGAGCAGCTTTTATTCTAGAGTCTACTAGAAACTCTACCAGTGCTGGTCTTTTACTTAGAACCCTGTTATTCCTTTCTGTTTGCCTATACTCTGATATCAGTCCTCAATAGGGAAGGCACACTCTAGCCATCAGTCCAAATATATTCTTGGCCTCTTCCCACGCCATCTTTCCCTCTCTAATTATTTTCTCCCAATACCTTGTTTCTCTTTCCAGTTTTCTCCAGTAAATTTCAGCCTCCTCTTACCCATTTTTTGTAACCCTAATTGCAGTCATCTCTATCATCTGATTCTCCTTTCTTCATTCTCAAGTTGAGTTAGTTCTTACAATACTTATTGCTACTTTAGGAATATTGTAGTCTGCATGGTTATTGTTATTCTTCTTAAGGATCTGCATCTAAAATCCCAGTTTCTCCTTATTTACTGAGATTCCCCCTGTTTTATCATCATTTATTTCCACTTGGAATTATAGTTTTCTGCATCTGCTATGTAAAGGACCCTTAAATGTGTACCTCTGAATTACCTATTTAAATCAGGTAATTCTAAACCACCTTGCTCTGTTGGAATGATCAACTTATCCCACTTGACTATTGCCATCTTCTCTCCTCAGATAAAATCCTTCAAGTCTTTATTAATAATTATTCACAACTTCTCCTCTGGTTGATAAAAAAATGTGCCAGACCTATTTATAAAACTAAAGGGACTAAAACATTTTTGCTGCTTGTATCTTGCTATTCATATTCATAAAACAGAGCTTCCAATTTCTCAGTTTTTATATTACCTTTTTTTAGTCTCTTTACACATATTCTTAGCTTCCATAACAGGATCTTTTTTTAACCCATACTCCTAAGTACTTCATATTATCATGTTCCCATAAATATGGGTATTGCTGAATCAATTCATGTGTAGGTAGGTCATAACTTACAGCTATTGCCTTTGTTTTACCTTCATTAATTTTGTATCCCAAAAAGACTTAACTGTCTCAGAATGTTCTTTTTGGGTTTTATCAGGTGTAAAATAATATCATCTTCAAATAAAGCCAACTTTTTTTGATTTACAATTTATATCTTTGAATTTCTGAGTACCTTATTTTCTCTGCCAATGAATCTAAATATAATGGAAATAACAAAAGGGAAAGAGGATACCCTGCCTGATGTCCTTCAAGGATGCATCTGCAGTCATAACATATGGGTTGTCCTGCCTCAGGCAGCCCTTCGGTCGGTCGGATTCCAAAGTCTGGGTCTGGCCTCGGCTGATGTCGCACTTTCCCGGCGCCAGAGCGCCTGGGGTATAAAGCATCAGCCGACGCCATTTTCCTCAGTCTTTCTTGCCGCTGTGCCCAAGCAGAAGCTGTTCGCAAGTGCCGGTCGGTCAGATCCAGTGAATTCAGCTACCAAGACTTGAAAAGCTAAGTACCCCGTTGGGGACTCTTTCTTGTCTCAGCTGATGTCAGACAAAGTAAATAATTGTTTAACTTGTGGGAAACAAATACCTCATAAGGATTTCCATTCCTACTGCCTTCCTTGCTTAGGCCCAGACCACGACGTATCGGCCTGTTTAGCCTGTGCTTCCTTCAACCGACGAACTCTTAGACGTTGGTCGGAGTTTGCAGAGGAATTTTTTCGAGCCGCTTTTGCTTATAAAATGCCATCGGAGACTCCGACTTCGCATATGGTCAAAGAAAAGGACCGACAGTTTCGGCTGAAACCACGGCTAGGCCTACCGCAAGTACCTCGGTTTCGGCCGAAACCGAATCCTCAGAGATTCCTTCTTCCGAAACCATACTTCCGACCACCGAGGCCCGGGAGACCCCGGCTGAGTCGGCTTCAGAACTTCCTATCGAAACCAGTGTTCAGGAAATGTCCGACACCATACCTTTGGACATTTCTACTCCTGCACGTGGGGCAGCTAGACCCCCTGCTTCCATGTCCATTAAGGCCTTTTCTAGGGCTAAAGCTGCCAAACTTTCAAAAGCTTTGCCTGCCAAATCAACCTCCCAGAGGCCTTCCTCTAGTTCACAGATCCTCAGCCTTGCTGAGGACCTTATTTCCTTAATTAGGGGTTCACAACCTCACCCAGACAGGGCCTCTCAACCTCCTCCAGACAAAAGGCCCAGGGCTGACCCCTCTGACCCACACTCCTCAGATGATTCCACGGATGGATCTGAGTTGTCAGATCACCAGGAAGGGGATTACTCACCTTATGAGGATTCAGATGCTGAGGAATCTATCCCTTCGGCCTCCCCTCCTGAAGAGTTTTCCTTTGGTGAAACTCTACACTCCATGAGAGAGCATTTTCAATGGCAAGGTCAGGATTTCTCTGATTCTAGAAAAAGATTAAGGACCTTTTTGCATTTGCCTCAGTATAGGCCCTTAGCTATACCTCCTGTTCTGAATGTAATTGATGATGTGTACAATGATGTCAATACAGCCCCTGTTACTCTTCCTCCGGCCCCTGCCAAACCTGACAGATACTTCAGGGTCCCGGATTCTCATTTCCATCTGTATAAAGCCCATTCTGCAGACCCAGAAACTATTTCTCAGGGCCCTAAAGGGCCGCTACTGCCAAAAATCCTCTACCCTCTGAAAGAGAGTCTAGAGCTTTAGAGAGATGGGGAAAGAAGGTGTATACTTCTGCAACTCTTTCTGTCAGGGCATTAAACTGTCAATTTTGTATGATACAGTACCAGGAGTATTTGTTAGATGAACTGAATAAGAAACGTTCTTCTCCTGAACCCCTTGACCGTAAATCCCTTCAAGATTTGGTACACAACTCACAAGAGGTTAGTAATCATTTCTTAAAATGTGGCTATGATGCACTGGAGGCTTCATTTAGATCAGCTATGACTGGGGCAGTTATTCGAAGGCATGCCTGGCTGAAGGAGCAATCTTTGCCAGACCATGTCAAAGCTAAACACCTGGATGCTCCAATGGAGAAACAAAATTTATTTGGCTCCTCTGCTCAGGAGATCCTAAAAAAGGTTGAAGAAAAGGCAAAATCTGTGCAAACAGTTAAAGATTTCCTGCAAGTTCAACCACCGAGATTCAGCAGAAACTGGCCTACTAAGAATTGGTCCTTTCCAGACTCGGACGGAGCCCAGAGAGGCAGGAACAGGCGCCCTAGAGGCAGAGGTCAATCGAAGGGCTCCTACAGAGGCCGTCAGTGGCAGCCTGCCAACCAGAGAAGTAGTGCAACAGCAACAGCAACAACCACTACACCAGGACAGGTTCAATGACTTAACTTTGATTCCGCCTACCAGGGATCAACTGGAATCACCCTTGGGCGGAAAGCTGGCTTTATTCTCAAAAAACTGGCATTATATTACAAAGGATGCATGGACACTGCAAATAATAGACAAAGGATACAGGTTCCACTTCCACACTTTGCCAAAAAGATGCGGAATGCCAAACCTTCCACCAAATCAGATGTCAGAGGCTTTAAGACAAATCAGCAATTTACTTCAGATGAAAGCTATAGAAAAGGTACCATGTTCAGAACAAGGCCAAGGATTTTACTCCAGACTATTCCTTGTACCAAGAAAAGAAAATCAATGGAGGCCTATTCTCGACCTGTCCGCACTGAACACTTATCTCATAGTGCCAAAATTCAAAATGCTGACCCTACAGCAACTTCTTCCCATGTTGGGCAAGGAGTCTTGGCTGGTGACTCTAGATCTCAAGGAGGCATACCTGCAAGTCCCTATTCGACCAAGTTGCAGAAGACACCTCAGATTTCTTGCAGGATCAGAGCATTATCAATTCTCAGCATTGCCTTTTGGCTTATCTACTGTGCCCAGAGTATTCACGAAATGCCTGGCATCAGTAATTGCACATTGCAGACTACAGGGAATTCAAATTTACCCATACCTGGACGACTGCCTAATACAAGCGGACAACAAGAAAAATTTGATAAAGGACTTGGCCTATGCCATACACCTGCTACAGACCTTGGGATACACAGTCAACATCCAAAAGTCAAGACTAGTACCATCCCAAAGGATAACCTTCTTGGGTGCAGATCTGGACACAACCACCCAGATGGCCTTTCTCACAGAAGAAAAACAAAAACAACTTCCAGATTACTTCATGATTCTGACAAGACAAACTCAGCTTACTGCAAGGAAAATCCTGCAGGCCCTGGGTTACATGGCATCCTGCATAATTCTAATACCGCATGCCAGGCTGCATATGAGGAAATTGCAATGGTACCTAAGGAGTGTATGGTCTCAACACAGTCACAGTTTAGAAACCATGATACCAATCATTCCATGCCTTCAAAAGGAATTCCTGTGGTGGGCTCAGGCCTGCCAGTCCAACAGAGAGTTGCCTTTCAACAAACCAAAAACAAGGCAGACCATCACCACGGATGCCTCAGACCGAGGATGGGGAGCACACATGGAGGGCAAATGTATCCAAGGCCTTTGGCCTCAAGGACAGCTAAGCATGCACATAAACCAAAAGGAAATGCTGGCAGTGAGGCATGCAATCAAGGCATTCAAACCCTTCCTCCAACAAGGACACCTGCTAATAAGGACAGACAACACCACGGTCATGTGGTACATAAACAAGCAGGGAGGCACACATTCTTACCCTCTATGCCGGATGGCTATGAATCTGTGGGAACTATGCTTGAATCTCAATATCCAACTACAGTCCCAATTTGTGCCAGGGAAAGAAAATGCACTGGCGGACAGCTTAAGTAGAAATACCATGGATGCACACGAATGGATGCTGCACCCAGACATCTTCCAGCTCATAGCAAAGACATGGGGAATGCCAGAGATAGATATGTTCGCCTTCCCACTCAACCATCAACTGAAGACATTCTGCTCAAGGACATACCACCCACAAGCTTGGAGGGTGGACTCTCTCTCTTTCAGCTGGAAAGCCCTAACAGTATATGCCTTCCCACCTCTCCCATTGATGTACAAGGTTCTACTGAAGATCAGAGAGGAACAGCCAAAAGTGATACTAATAGCTCCGGACTGGCCAAGACAACACTGGTATCCATTATTGAGAAGCATGTCTCAGGCAAAATCATGGCCTCTCCCCCTATGGCCTCTTCTTCTGACGCAGAACAATTTCAAGACCCTGCATCCCAACTTAAAAACATTGAAGCTAACTGCCTGGAAAATTCCTTAAATCCCAATCAAACTGTTTTATCTCAGAGGGTGAAGGACATTATCCTGGAGGCTCGGAGGCCTTCCACAAGGAAGACATACTCAGCCAAATGGAAGAGATTTCTCATTTGGAGCACATCAAAAGGCTCAGATGTCACAGTGGCAAACATAACACATATCCTAGAATACTTAGCAGAATTGTTCCACAATGGCTTGTCCTATTCTTCCATTAAGATTCATGCTTCAGCAATTTCAGCAGAATACAATGTGGATCCACCTATCTTCTCGCACCCTCTTCTCAGACAATTTCTGAGAGGGATCAAAAATATTAAACCTCCAAGAAGACCCCCTCTACCTGCCTGGGATCTCAACTTTGTGCTGGAGAAACTGACACTTCCTCCTTTTGAACCAGCAGCATCAGCGGATCTACAGTTTCTATCTTGGAAGACTGCATTCCTTCTGACAATCACTTCAGCAAGAAGAGTATCTGAGTTACAAGCATTAATGGCAGTGCAGCCTTTTCTTATTTTCCACCAGGACAGGGTTTCCCTAAGAACCAATCCTACTTTTATGCCAAAGGTGGTATCTAGGGTATCCTTGAACCAAGCTATTCACTTGCCTACATTCTTCCCTAATCCACAGAATAGAGGGAAAAACTTTGCACACCCTGGATATACACAGACAACTACGCTACTATTTGGCCAGAACAAAAACTAGCAGAAAAACTGACCAACTTTTGTAGCATATGCAACTGGGGTGCAAGGAAGAGCAATTTCCAAACAGACAATTTCAAAATGGATAGGAAATTGCATTCGATTTTGCTACTCCTTTCATGGAAAGACAGTTCCTGAAAACATCAGGCCTCACTCCACAAGGGCCACAGCCACCACTACAGCCTTCCTACGAGGGGTGGCTACCAAGGACATTTTAGAAGCTGCTACTTGGAGCTCCGTGCATACATTTGCCAAGCATTACAGTCTACCTTTATACTCTAGATCTAGAGCAGGGTTTGCAACTGCAGTCCTGCAGGGGATCTTAACTACACCATCCTTTTCTTAGTACCTACTCCCCCAGATTGGCTATGGTATTCTACCCATATGTTATGACTGCAGATGCATCCTTGAAGGACATAGTACAGTTTTGTACCTACCATAAATGTAGATGTCCGATAGGTATGCATCTGCAGTCAGGATTACCCTCCTCCTTCCCTCTGTGGTATTCCTAGGTACTACCCCTGCCTCTTTAGCTAGCTGGGGAATCTATTATGGTGTATTTGTTTGTTTATACATGTATATAATTTGCAAATGTTTGGAAATTTTCAGCATTTATCCAAATTTAGCCTTCCTAGAGGGCACCTGGCATCTGGGGCAAGAAAAACTGAGGAAAATGGCGTCGGCTGATGCTTTTATACCCCAGACGCTCTGACGTCAGGGAAAGTGCGACATCAGCCGAGGCCAGACCCAGACTTTGGAATCCGGCCGACCGAAGGGCTGCCTGAGGCAGGACAACCCATATGTTATGACTGCAGATGCATACCTATCGGACATCTACATTTATGGTAGGTACAAAACTGTACTGTTCTTCTATTCAAACAGAATTTATCAGAGAGGATCCCCCAACTTTATGTTTTGCCTGCAATCCCTCATATATCCTCCTAATTAGATGTATTATGTTATCAGGAAATGCAACTAGTTCCATTGCCCTGCTCATAAAATCCCAGCTTGCTCTGTCAAATGCTTTCTCTGCATTAAGACCCACCAACAACAGTGGTATTTTCTTACATTCTACTTCTTTCTGTATCATCATTGTTCTATTAATGTTGTCAAATGTCTCTCTCCTGTATACAGACTCACTTGATCCATATCTATAAATTTCGGCATCACCACTGCCATTCTTTTAGCCATTATAGACAAACACTTCACAATCACTGTTTAGAATTGAAACGAGCCTATATGAAGCTGGATCTGATGGGTCCTTACTATGGTATTACATCTGCCACAGCTTTCTTCCAGGACATTGGTGCATCTCCTCCTTTTAAAATACTGTTAAACAAAACCTTCCACATCTTCATCACTTTCTTTCCTCCTAGCTTTGGAACTTCCAAAGGAATGCCATCTATTAGGTTTATAGGGTTCATAGGTGAATGGGAGGTTTGCATAGTGGTTAGTGAGAGAGAATTGTTTGATGTCATTAGCTGACTGAGGTCTCCTGGACTACAGCTTAGACTAAGCACCTCATTGGTTCTTTTGAGATTTCTTTCTTAAAAGCTGTCTCATGTTTCAACTTTCTGTTACCTAAGAAGCTCAGTTGTGAGTGTTCAGCCATTTTACAGTGAGCTAATCGAAGGAAGGACACTCAGCAAACTCGGAGCTACAATATATAACATTAAGTATCCTGTTTTTTGTTTATTTTGTTCTTTATTTCTTTGTTGTTTATAGCACTTTGTGTACTATGTATCTTTTCTAGCTAGTTTCACTGTGTGTGAGGTATTAACTGGAAATTGTCCACTCTTATTAAGCATCTGTTGGGTTGTTTGTTTATGATAACTTGTTGCAGTTAAACTCTTTTTTCTAGTGGCTCCTTTAGCTGTTTAAAACTTTCATTTAAAGGCTCACTGCTGCTTTTCAGCTGTGAGTAACATTTCTCCAGTTTGTTTCCCACCCTCCCTTCCTGTTGGTATAGTGTTTTTATAGTTGGTGGCTTTGCAGTTGCCCGCCCCTAGTGTAAATTTGATCTGGGACCCTCCTCCCAGTCTAGTGTCATTACCTCATTCTACCCAGTACAGGGAGAGCATTTGAGAAGGCCAATCAGCTTAGTTTCTGCTACTCCTTTCTCTCTTTCCTTTCTCTCTTTCCAAAAAAAAAAAAAAAAATGTATCTGCTTTTACTGTATTTGTGATTTTTCCTACTTTATTTTGCTTTTGCGTCATCTTAAAAGTACTCAATTGTATTTATTACTGCTTGGTGTAACTCATTGTAAGCCTTTCAGTTTAAGCACCTGGGCTTCAGACCAGTTTTACATTAGGAAGGTTTGTGGTCTGCACTGTAGTGGCAGAACAGGTAGCTTACATCCTTCTAAGTTGGGAACTGCTGATTGAGGACTCAGTGTCTGTTATTCTAAAAGTGTATTAATTCTGGTTTAAGCACTTGGGCTTGAGGCCAGTTATTTTACATTAAGAGGGTTCGTGTTCTGCACTCTTGTGGGAGGAGAGGCTGGACTCTGTCCTTCTGAGATGGGAATTTCTGGTTAAAGCTTATAGTGCCTGCATATTTGAACTGCTTCTTACTGAAATTGGTACACCTCGTTTGCTGTAGCATAGACTAGATCCAGGCCTGCTGAATCTAGCTTTGTTTGTATAACTTGAGCACTAATCCAGACATTCTTTAAAGTATTCAGTTGTATTTATTACTGCTGGTAGTAACTTGATTAAAGTGTAGCTATAATTTCTAAGTCTTTTGGATTAAGCACTTGGGCTTCAGACCAGTTGTTTTACTTTAGGAAGGTTTGTGGCCTGCACTGTGGTGGCAGGACAGGTAGCTTACATCCTTCTAAGTTGGGAACTGCTGATTGAGAGCTCAGTGTCTGTTATTCTAAAAGTGTATTAGTTCTGGTTTAAGCACTTGGGCTTCAGGCCAGTTATTTTACGTTAAGAAGGATTGCGGTCTGCACTCTTGTGGGAGGAGAGGCTGGACTCTGCCCTTCTGAGCAGGGAATTTCTGGTTAAAGGCTTATAGTGCCTGCATATTCTGTTTCTTACTGAAATTGGTACACCTTGTTTGCTGTAGCATAGACTAGATCCAGGCCTGCTGAATCTAGCTTTATTTGTATGCTTGTTGTTTGTTTATTTCCCTGAAATGCTAATTCCACCTAAAACGTGGCCTTTTAGCACTTCTGTGGATCCCTAGTGATATCTGCATTGCTTACTGTACTTATTTCCTTGTTTCACTTGAAAGAAAGTTACTGTTTGTCATTTTTGCATTTAAGTTACCTGTAACACATTGCATTTAAGTTACCTGGCACTTGCTCACTAAAGCAATTATATAAGTCAGCTCTAAAAAATTAAAAGCACTACACCCTCACAAACTCCCCTTGAGTACCTTGTTCCCCATTGGCCCTTTTTTCAATTATAAAGGAATTCCCAATACTATTCTAGCATGTCCAAAGGTCAGTTGTCAATCTCCTCTCCGGTCCAGCTGGTGAATCTGGGAATCTTGAGGCAATATTACAACTGCCTCATGTACACAGACAACCCTCTCCTCCTCCCAACAAATTCCAACACATGTGAGAGATGCAACCATATAGCCAAACTGGAGGCTAAGCTCTCTCAACTCAGTACTGACATAACCAGTCAGGAGGAGAAGGAAACCACACTCACTACAATTCCAGTCTCACATAGACCTACCACCACAACAAACCAAACACATAAACACACAAAACATACTGAGGCTCTAAATAAAAATCTGCCTAAGCAGCAGAGACCTCCAAAGCAGACACCCAAGCAACCGCTACCCCAAAACAAAACACGCAACACATAGCTCACAAAGCCAGTGTGCTGAACAGTCACAGCCCTTAAGGCTAAACAACACACCTGATACACTTGTAATAGGTGACTCTATCATCAGGCACACTGACGTCCCACTCACCAGGCTGAACAAGGAGAAGGTCACAGTGAGCTGCCTGTCAGGTGCTAGGATCCGCCACATAACACAAGCACTCAGGTCACTCCAAGGCAAGTACAAATATGACTCAGTCATTGTCCATGCTGGTGTGAATGACCTGAGACATACCTCCCTGGACTACATGAAAAGAGACATAGAGGAGCTCTCTGAGCATGTAGCCCAGGCCGGTATGACCCTGACCTTGAGTAGCATCTTACCCTCACCAAGAATGATGCCACAATATGAAGACAAGATGATCAATTTCAACAATTGGCTTAAGTGTTGGTGTCATTCAAAGGGGATCCAATGCCTGTCAGCCTGGGATGACATGCTCGACAAGCCACGATGCTTTGCTAGGGATGGCTTGCACCTGTCACCCTGGGATTTCGTATATTGGCAAAGGCTCTTGCTACCCCCATAGTGCCTTTTTAAGGCAAGGCTCAAAAGACAAACCCACCTCCATAGGTATCACAAGGGATAAGAAACTAAGAGTAATGCTACTCAACGCCAGAAGTCTAAACCTCAAGATGCATGCACTCGAAACTCTCCTTAGCATGGAGAACATCGATATCTGTGCAGTAACAGAAACCTGGTTCAAGGCTCCCGAGAGCACCCCAGCACTACCAGGTTATACCTCATACCATGCTTTTCGCCCCCAAAACTTGGACCGAACCACAAAAGGAGGGGGAGTATCAATATTCGTCAAAGATACCCACACCTCCAGGTTGGTGGCACAGCGAGATGCATCAGAGACTATCCATGTGCAACTAACTGTGGGTAAAACTGCCTTCCAGTTTATAGCCTGTTACAGACCACCCTCCCAAACACAGGAACCCCACTTGGCCTTCCTAAGAATACTGGAAAATATGAAGGTCTCTCCAAACACCATTATATTGGGCAACTTCAACTACCCAAACATAGACTGGGAGCATTACTCTAGCTCCAACACCCTAGCCCAAAGGTTCCTAGAATTTATAAACCCAAATGCTATGGAACAACTTGTTACCACTCCCACAAGAGGGGAAAACATACTGGACCTGATCATCACCAACATGGGGACACTATGCTCCAGACCAGAAGTGTATCCCTCACTGGTAAGATCAGACCATAAACTAATCTCACTGGATATTCACATCCCGACCCCACCCCCTGCCCAGAAAACCACAGTGAAAACTTCTCTAAAGCAAATTTCACACGCCTCAAAACTGAGGCAAAATCCTTCAAAGCCCCCGGGCCTGTGGAAAATATGGCCCAGACCGCAGAATCCTTTATAAATGCATTCTATGAACACCTTCAGCAATGCATGGATCATGCAATCCCAAATAAAACCAAGACCCAATCCTCCAAAGGCAGACGTCCTGTCTGGTGGACCCCAGCCATAAACAAACTATACAATAGAAGGAGGAAGCTACTACATGATAGAGCAAAATCCCAAAAAGGGAAGGCATCTCTGATCAGTATTAGCAAAAAACTACAGGCACTCATAAAATTGTCTAAGGCCAGCTTCGAGAGAAAAATTGCACAGGACACTAAGGATAATCACAAGGCTTTCTTTAGTTATGTTAGGAACCTGGGTGGGAATTCCCAGATATGCTCAGAATTAGTCCAAAATGACAAAAATACACCGAGCCCACAGACATTGCCAACATCCTAGCTGACAGGTTCAGTGCAAACTTCTCCCCTCTCCCACCAAAAGGGCAAATATCTATCCCAACAGAGTGCTGCCCCTGACATCTCAGATGCTCAGGTAAGAGCCGCCTCTCCAAAGCAAAAAAACACAGCATCAATGGGACCAGATGGTGTCCCGGGCTGTGTCCTACATGAACTCCAAGAAGAGCTAAACGCAAACATAAAACTACTGTTCAATCTTAGCCTTACTACAGGATATGTACCCAAAGGGTGGTGTACAGCAACAGTGGTCCCTCTCCACAAAGGTGGTGCCTCAACGGATCCTGGAAACTATCGCCCCATAAGCCTGACTAGCTTGGTCTGCAAAGCTATGGAAAGGATCATCATGGACCTCCTAAATAAAGATATTGGAGACCTACAGACACTGGATCCTACCCAGTTTGGCTTTGTTAAGGGCAGATCCTGCCTCTTAAACTTGGTCAATTTCTTTGAAACAGTCACCAAGGCCATTGACGAGGGGAAGGTGGTCCACACAGCCTACCTGGACCTCACAAAAGCCTTCGATACAATACCCCACTCGGGCATTATAGATAAGCTCACCAGCTTAAATATAAACCCCTATGTCACTAGATGGGTTGCAAACTGGCTCAAGGACAGAACCCACATGGTTAGAATTGCTGGAGCCATGTCAGACTCCAAACCAGTTACAAGTGGCATCCCACAAGGCTCAGTCCTGGGACCTCTCTTGTTCGGTATATATTTCTTGGCAGTACAGGCCAACACGGAAGGACTGTGGCTGACCAAGTTCGCAGATGACTGCAAACTGGGCACCATAATCAGCTCTCCAGCTGACATAAGCATCCTCCAAAAGGGCCTCATAGAAACAGACAACTGGTGCCAGAGCCATGGCCTCAAGCTAAACGCCAAAAGTGTATAGTCATCCCTTTGGCAAAAATAAGTGCCCACAAATTACCACATAGGTGGTAATCCATTAAGTACAGAAGAAGTCATTAGGGACCTGGGGACCCAAGTTGATAGCAATCTCTCATTTGACAACCACGTGGCCAAAGTGGTTAGAAAAACATTTTATATAGCCCACCTAATCATGAAGGGATTCACATCTAGATCAGGGGAGGTCATCGTACCTCTTTACTCATCCCTCATCAGGCCCATAATTGAGTACAATGCCCCTTTGGGATGTACCTTACCAGACACCTGCAGCAACTGGAAAGACCCCAAAAGTACCTCACCAAGAGGATCAAAGGGCTCAAACAGATGCCATATGCTGCCCGGTTAAAGAAACTCCAGCTCTACTCAGTGGCATACCGCCTGCTCAGAGGCGATCTGTGCCTGACGTATAAAGCCATGTCCAACCCGGAATTAATGGACATGCTGCATCTCAGAAAATCCAAATCCCGTCGAGCTACGCGCTCGAGAGACTTGAACCTCAGCACTGAAATAAATAGGACATGCTGGAGGGACAGATTCATAACCCAGAGGCTCCCTTCACTCTGGAATAAAATCCCAGTCCAGGTTAGGCAGAGCCCCACATTGACTCTCTTCAAGAGGAATCTTGATGAGTGGATGGGAGATCGTAGGTTTACCCCGGCTTTCACTTCTGTGTCACTGTTAGACAGAGGCACAGTATACTAACCTCAAAAAAAGGCATAGCAAAATTAATTTAAAATGGGTGGCAAAAGCCAAACACACTCTGGCTAGGCTTATAAATGCCCTAGGGCAGATAGCCTAGTATGAACCTATGAACCTATGAACCTTACAGACTTAAGGTACAGGGTTTGAGTCTCACATGAGGTAATTGGCTATGCTTAAAATACTCACAAGGACAGTTAGCCTAGTACTAATCTATGAATCTATGAATACAAGGCTAATTGTCCTGAAGGGCCATTTTAAGCCTAGCCGATAGCCAGAGCTCAGAGTCAAACCCTGTACCTTGTGTTTATGAGGCAAGACCTTAACCATTATACCAATTCTAACCTGGAGGCTTTCCTCTAGAATGGTTTATACATCACCATTAGTCTCTCATCTTCTCCTATCCTAACTGTTAATAATAATTTGAACTTCATCTACCTGAAATCTTGACATATTTAGTTCTTCCATTAAACATTTCCAGTTGTACATTTTCTTGATTTCCACATTTCTCTTCTTTATACAGACTTTCATAAAATTTCCAAAATATTTCTAATACCACTACAGGATCTCTGGTTATTTTCCTTGTTATAGGCTTGCTAAGCTTGGCAACATTTTCTACTTTCTGTTGCCTAAGCCTTTGTCATAAAAGCTTTTGTGCTCTGGAGCTGTTATCAGAAACAGTTGCTTAACAGCAGTCCTTCTAAACTCATGCATATTATGCAGGTAGTCTTGTATTTTCTCTTTATCACTCTGTAGTTGCACCTCTACTTATTCTGTGAGATTCCCCCATTCTGCAAAACTTTAACTTTTGTCAATCCCTGTAAATGACTCTTATTACTTATGAATTATATCTCTTTTTCCTTTATTTCTACCATATTTTTAAACTACTCTTTCCTTTTCTCCCACCCCCTAGCTGTATTTTCTGAAGACATTTCTATCTTGCCTAATAACTCCAGAATGATTTCCATGACCCATTTCTTAAATTCCTTTCAGTTCAACAGATATGTGGGGAAGTACCAGTATCTCATTTTTTTTCATTACCCTACATGTTTTATATTAGTTATTATTGTCAGGTGATCTGAAATAGTTATTGGATGCATATCAAAACTTTCAATTAAATGCACATGTTCCTATGAAATATAATTTCTGTCAAGCTTATCCCAGTTTTTGTATCTTGGGGAATAATATGTAAATTCTCTCTAAGCTCCTATTGCTGAATTTGCATCTTCCATACCAAATATTTTCATAAATTTCTTCAAA